>NC_053389.1:480373456-480581992 GCF_905171765.1 Bufo bufo
CCTGGAGTAGAATAATATATTGTTAAGGGGAGGTAGTTAATATCTAATCTGCACAAGGGATGGACAGGTCCTGTGGGATCCATGCCTGGTTCATTTTTATGAACGTCAGCTTGTCCACATTGGCTGTAGACAGGCGGCTGCGTTTGTCTGTAATGACGCCCCCTGCCGTGCTGAATACACGTTCAGACAAAACGCTGGCCGCCGGGCAGGCCAGCACCTCCAAGGCATAAAAGGCTAGCTCTGGCCACGTGGACAATTTGGAGACCCAGAAGTTGAATGGGGCCGAACCATCAGTCAGTACGTGGAGGGGTGTGCACAGGTACTGTTCCACCATGTTAGTGAAATGTTGCCTCCTGCTAACACGTTCCGTATCAGGTGGTGGTGCAGTTAGCTGTGGCGTGTTGACAAAACTTTTCCACATCTCTGCCATGCTAACCCTGCCCTCAGAGGAGCTGGCCGTGACACAGCTGCGTTGGCGACCTCTTGCTCCTCCTCTGCCTTCGCCTTGGGCTTCCACTGGTTCCCCTGTGACATTTGGGAATGCTCTCAGTAGCGCGTCTACCAACGTGCGCTTGTACTCGCGCATCTCCTATCACGCTCCAGTGTAGGAAGTAAGGTGGGCACATTGTCTTTGTACCGGGGATCCAGCAGGGTGGCAACCCAGTAGTCCGCACACGTTAAAATGTGGGCAACTCTGCTGTCGTTGCGCAGGCACTGCAGCATGTAGTCGCTCATGTGTGCCAGGCTGCCCAGAGGTAAAGACAAGCTGTCCTCTGTGGGAGGCATATCGTCATCGTCCTGTGTTTCCCCCCAGCCACGCACCAGTGATGGGCCCGAGCTGCTTTGGGTGCCACCCCGCTGTGAACATGCTTCATCCTCATCCTCCTCCACCTCCTCCTCATCCTCGTCCTCCTCGTCCTCCAGTAGTGGGCCCTGTCTGGCCACATTTGTACCTGGCCTCTGGTGTTGCAAAAAACCTCCCTCTGAGTCACTTCGAAGAGACTGGCCTGAAAGTGCTAAAAATGACCCCTCTTCCTCCTCTTCCTCCTGGGCCACCTCCTCTTCCATCATCGCCCTAAGTGTTTTCTCAAGGAGACATAGAAGTGGTATTGTAACGCTGATAACGGTGTCATCGCCACTGGCCATGTTGGTGGAGTACTCGAAACAACGCAACAGGGCACACAGGTCTCGCATGGAGGCCCATTCATTGGTGGTGAAGTGTGTCTGATCCGCAGTGCGACTGACCCGTGCGGGCTGCAGCTGAAACTCCACTATGGCCTGCTGCTGCTCGCACAGTCTGTCCAGCATATGCAAGGTGGAGTTCCACCTGGTGGGTACGTCGCATATGAGGCGGTGAGCGGGAAGGCCGAAGTTACGCTGTAGCGCAGACAGGCGAGCAGCGGCAGGGTGTGAACGCCGGAAGCGCGAACAGACGGCCCGCACTTTATGCAGCAGCTCTGACATGTCGGGGTAGTTGCGAATGAACTTCTGCACCACCAAATTCAGCACATGCGCCAAGCAAGGGATGTGCGTCAAACCGGCTAGTCCCAGAGCTGCAACGAGATTTCGCCCATTATCGCACACCACCAGGCCGGGCTTGAGGCTCACCGGCAGCAACCACTCGTCGGTCTGTTGTTCTATACCCCCCCCCACAACTCCTGTGCGGTGTGGGGCCTGTCCCCCAAACATATGAGTTTCAGAATGGCCTGCTGACGTTTACCCCGGGCTGTGCTGAAGTTGGTGGTGAAGGTGTGTGGCTGACTGGATGAGCAGGTGGAAGAAGAGGAGGAGGAAGCTGAGTAGGAGGAGGAGGAGACAGGAGGCAAAGAATGTTGCCCTGCGATCCTTGGCGGCGGAAGGACGTGCACCAAACAGCTCCCTGCCTGGGGCCCAGCCGCCACTACATTTACCCAGTGTGCAGTTAGGGAGATATAGCGTCCCTGGCCATGCTTACTGGTCCACGTATCTGTGGTTAGGTGGACCTTGCCACAGATGGCGTTGCGCAGTGCACACTTGATTTTATCGGACACTTGTTTGTGCAGGGAAGGCACGGCTCTCTTGGAGAAGTAGTGGCGGCTGGGAACAACATACTGTGGGACAGCAAGTGACATGAGCTGTTTGAAGCTGTGTGTGTCCACCAGCCTAAATGACAGCATTTCATAGGCCAGTAGTTTAGAAATGCTGGCATTCAGGGCCAGGGATCGAGGGTGGCTAGGTGGGAATTTACGCTTTCTCTCAAATGTTTGTGAGATGGAGAGCTGAACGCTGCCGTGTGACATGGTTGAGATGCTTGGTGACGCAGGTGGTGGTGTTGGTGGTACATCCCATGTTTGCTGGGCGGCAGGTGCCAACGTTCCTCCAGAGGCAGAGGAAGAGGCCGAGGCGGCGGCGGCAGCAGCAGCAGAAGAGGCCGAGGCGGCAGCAGCAGAAGAGGTAGCAGGGGGAGCCTGAGTGACTTCCTTGTTTTTAAGGTGTTTACTCCACTGCAGTTCATGCTTTGCATGCAGGTGCCTGGTCATGCAGGTTGTGCTAAGGTTCAGAACGTTAGTGCCTCGCTTCAGGCTCTGATGGCACAGCGTGCAAACCACTCGGGTCTTGTCGTCAGCACATTGTTTGAAGAAGTGCCATGCCAGGGAACTCCTTGAAGCTGCCTTTGGGGTGCTAGGTCCCAGATGGCGGCGGTCAGTAGCAGGCGGAGTCTCTTGGCGGCGGGTCTTCTGATTTTGCCCACTGCTCCCTCTTTTGCTACGCTGTTGGCTCGGTCTCACCACTGCCTCTTCCTCCGAACTGTGAAAGTCAGTGGCACGACCTTCATTCCATGTGGGTTCTAGGACCTCATCGTCCCCTGCATCGTCTTCCACCCAGTCTTGATCCCTGACCTCCTGTTCAGTCTGCACACTGCAGAAAGACGCAGCAGTTGGCACCTGTGTTTCGTCATCATCAGAGACATGCTGAGGTG
This sequence comes from Bufo bufo, assembly GCF_905171765.1. Classification (NCBI taxonomy): domain Eukaryota; kingdom Metazoa; phylum Chordata; class Amphibia; order Anura; family Bufonidae; genus Bufo; species Bufo bufo. Next base: position 480,376,416 of record NC_053389.1, read on the forward strand.
GTATTCCCATGTCCTCATCATCAGGAAAAATAAGTGGTTGTGCGTTAGTGCATTCTATCTCTTCCACCCCTGAGGAAGGGCTAGGTGGATGCCCTTGGGAAACCCTGGCAGCAGAGTCTTCAAACAGCATAAGAGACTGCTGCATAACTTGAGGCTCAGACAGTTTCCCTGATATGCATGGGGGTGATGTGACAGACCGATGGGCTTGGTTTTCATGCGCCATTTGTGCGCTTTCTGCAGAAGACTGGGTGGGAGATAATGTGAACGTGCTGGATCCACTGTCGGCCACCCAATTGACTAATGCCTGTACCTGCTCAGGCCTTACCATCCTTAGAACGGCATTGGGCCCCACCAAATATCGCTGTAAATTCTGCTGGCTACTGGGACCTGAGGTAGTTGGTTCACTAGGACATGTGGCTGTGGCAGAACGGCCATGTCCTCTCCCAGCACCAGAGGGTCCACTAACACCACCACGACCATGTCTACGTCCGCGTCCGCGTCCCTTATTAGATGTTTTCCTCATTGTTCCCGTTCACCACAATTTTAAGAATGGCAAATTTGGGAATAGTTTTTCAACCCAGAACAAAAAGTCTGCTTTTACGGTCACTACAAATAACTTGACCAGCTAAAACAGTACAGATTTGGTTGAATAGAAATGTCAGGCCTTTTTTTTTTTTTTGCGCTGTGTGACAGGTATAGGTTTAATCACAGAATCAGACTTCTATCTGCACGGTAGCGTGTGTCTTAGGTTTTTCTGAATGACACTATCAGCACCTTCAATGTAAGATATCCTTTTTGGGATAGATTTCAAGTAGGCCTCATATACCAGAAACTAGTTATTTTGAGAATGGCAAATTTGGGAATAGTTTTTCAACCCAGAACAAAAAGTTGGCTTTTACGGTCACTACAAATAACTTGACCAGCTAAAACAGTACAGATTTGGTTGAATAGAAATGTCAGGCCTGTTTTTTTTTTGCGCTGTGTGACAGGTATAGGTTTAATCACAGAATCAGACTTCTATCTGCACGGTAGCGTGTGTCTTAGGTTTTTCTGAATGACACTATCAGCACCTTCAATGTAAGATATCCTTTTTGGGATAGATTTCAAGTAGGCCTCATATACCAGAAACTAGTTATTTTGAGAATGGCAAATTTGGGAATAGTTTTTCAACCCAGAACAAAAAGTCTGCTTTTACGGTCACTACAAATAACTTGACCAGCTAAAACAGTACAGATTTGGTTGAATAGAAATGTCAGGCCTGTTTTTTTTTTTGCGCTGTGTGACAGGTATAGGTTTAATCACAGAATCAGACTTCTATCTGCATGGTAGCATGTGTCTTAGGTTTTTCTGAATGACACTATCAGCACCTTCAATGTAAGATATCCTTTTTGGGATAGATTTCATGTAGGCCTCATATACCAGAAACTAGTTATTTTGAGAATGGCAAATTTGGGAATAGTTTTTCAACCCAGAACAAAAAGTCTGCTTTTACGGTCACTACAAATAACTTGACCAGCTAAAACAGTACAGATTTGGTTGAATAGAAATGTCAGGCCTGTTTTTTTTTTGCGCTATGTGACAGGTATAGGTTTAATCACAGAATCAGACTTCTATCTGCACGGTAGCGTGTGTCTTAGTGTCATTCAGAAAAACCTAAGACACACGCTACCGTGCAGATAGAAGTCTGATTCTGTGATTAAACCTATACCTGTCACATAGCGCAAAAAAAAAAACAGGCCTGACATTTCTATTCAACCAAATCTGTACTGTTTTAGCTGGTCAAGTTATTTGTAGTGACCGTAAAAGCAGACTTTTTGTTCTGGGTTGAAAAACTATTCCCAAATTTGCCATTCTCAAAATAACTAGTTTCTGGTATATGAGGCCTACTTGAAATCTATCCCAAAAAGGATATCTTACATTGAAGGTGCTGATAGTGTCATTCAGAAAAACCTTCAATGTAAGATATCCTTTTTGGGATAGATTTCAAGTAGGCCTCATATACCAGAAACTAGTTATTTTGAGAATGGCAAATTTGGGAATAGTTTTTCAACCCAGAACAAAAAGTCTGCTTTTACGGTCACTACAAATAACTTGACCAGCTAAAACAGTACAGATTTGGTTGAATAGAAATGTCAGGCCTGTTTTTTTTTTGCGCTGTGTGACAGGTATAGGTTTAATCACAAAATCAGACTTCTATCTGCACGGTAGCGTGTGTCTTAGGTTTTTCTGAATGACACTATCAGCACCTTCAATGTAAGATATCCTTTTTGGGATAGATTTCAAGTAGGCCTCATATACCAGAAACTAGTTATTTTGAGAATGGCAAATTTGGGAATAGTTTTTCAACCCAGAACAAAAAGTCTGCTTTTACGGTCACTACAAATAACTTGACCAGCTAAAACAGTACAGATTTGGTTGAATAGAAATGTCAGGCCTGTTTTTTTTTTGCGCTGTGTGACAGGTATAGGTTTAATCACAGAATCAGACTTCTATCTGCACGGTAGCGTGTGTCTTAGGTTTTTCTGAATGACACTATCAGCACCTTCAATGTAAGATATCCTTTTTGGGATAGATTTCAAGTAGGCCTCATATACCAGAAACTAGTTATTTTGAGAATGGCAAATTTGGGAATAGTTTTTCAACCCAGAACAAAAAGTCTGCTTTTACGGTCACTACCAATAACTTGACCAGCTAAAACAGTACAGATTTGGTTGAATAGAAATGTCAGGTCTGTTTTTTAGGCGCTGGGTGACAGGCTCAGCCTGCACCAGATGTAGTATATGGCCAAAAAATAACCAGACTGTTGATGGTTAAATGCACTTCGGTGACACAGGCTCAGCCTGCAGCTGATGTAGTATATGGCCAAAAAATAACCAGACTGTTGATGGTTAAATGCACTTCGGTGACACAGGCTCAGCCTGCAGCTGATGTAGGATATAGCACAAAATAACCACACTATTGATGGTTAAATACACTTGGTGATAGCTTGTGCTGGCGCACCACAAGCCACGAAATGGCCGCTGATCACCCCAGAAAAAAGTGATCTAAAAACGCTCTGGGCAGCCTCAAAAAAGTGAGCAAGTCGATATTAGCACTTCAATGATCCACAGCTGCAGATCGATCACAGAATGAAGTCTTTTGGAGGAGTTAATCTGCCTAATCTCGCCCTAACGTCGCAGCTGCAACCTCTCCCTATGCTTGAATCAGCAGAGTGACGTGCAGCGCTACGTTACCCAAGCTTATATAGAGGCTGGGTCACATGCTGCACTGGCCAATCACAGCCATGCCAATAGTAGGCAAGGCTGTGATGGCCTCTTGGGGCAAGTAGTATGACGCTTGTTGATTGGCTGCTTTGCAGCCCTTCAAAAAGCGCCAAGAAAGCGCCGAACACCGAACCCGAACCCGGACTTTTACGAAAATGTTCGGGTTCGGGTCTGTGTCACGGACACCCTAAAATTCGGTACGAACCCAAACTATACAGTTCGGGTTCGCTCATCCCTAGTCGCAACATAACAAAATATGAAAAAAGTGAAAGGGTCTGAAGACTTTCCAAATAAAATGTAATTGGGTCTTTCAGGTTTTCATTATGAATAAGGGCATTCTGCCAAAGTACTGATACATTTTCTGCAGAGGTGAGCCTAGCCTTATTTCTTTCTGTTCAGAGGAACAGCAAAATGAAAAAAAATATATCCATTTTATTTTGAGCATCTGTTGCGTTCAGGGTTTAGTTATTTTTGACAGGAGAAAAAGTACAACAGACACCAACCTATGAGTATGTTTGCCCTTGTTCTGTTAGGAACTTGTGTCTCTAGTGCTTTAGGGCAACAATGCTACCCATGCAGTCACATTTTGCTGTCCACACATTGTAGATGGCTATGGGCATAACTTCATACAATTTTATGTACACTCTCAACTACATCTGCAATGGCCTGAAAGTGCTGGTTGCTCATAAGCAATCTACACTGCCAGAAATGTTGACAATGTATGAGGTGATCTTGCTATATGGTATACAGATGCAGTGTTATCACATCTGGGGCCTGGGCTTGTTTTTAGGTTGCTGCCTGTTTTTTCCACATATTCTTTATTGTAGTGTATTGTAAAGCATTACCTAATACAGGGGTGGGGAACCTCCGGCCCGTGGGCTGCATATGGCCCCCAGGATCAATTCATGTGGCCCCCGGCCCTCTGCCAGAACATGTAGTGAGTATGCTAATGACCACTTCCATTATAGAAGCGGTCATTAGCATGCGAGAGGCAAGGGAGTTGAGAACAGCACTGAGATGGCTGTCCTCACCTTCCCTGGTCTTCTTCCGGCCCCGCTCTGTTTCCTGACACATACAGCATCGGGGCATAGTGCACATCGACGCACACTATGACTTGACGCTGTGCGCTGTCAGGTCACAGTACAGCGCAGCAGGAAGAAGACCAGGGAGGGTAAGTGAATCTGCCAAGTGGCAGCGCCGTCCAGAGATGGAGAGGTAAGTTTATTTTTTTAATCGTCTGATCTGAAGTCTGATTGGATGCTGGGGGTCTGATAGGGACTGATCTGAGGCTAATTGAGGATGGGGAAGGTCTAATCTGAGGCTGAGGGTCTGATCTGAGGCTAGGGGCGGTCTGATGGATTCTGATTTGATGCTGGGGAGGGTCTGATGAGGGTCTGAGGCTGGGTGGTCTGATGTAGATGATCTGAGGCTAGGGAGGGTCTGATGGGGGTTGATCTGAGGCTAAGGAGGGTCTGATGGGGGTTGATCTGAGGCTAGGGAGGGTCTGATGGGGGTGTGATATGAGGCTAGGGAGGGTCTGATGGGTGTGTGATCTGAGGCTGGGAGGTCTGATGGTGTGATCTGAGGCTGGTGGGTCTTATGGGGTCTGATATAAGGCTGGGAAGGGTCTGATCTGAGGCTGGGAGGTCTGATGGGGGCTGATCTGAGGATAGGGAGGGTCTGATGGGGGTCTGATCTGAGGCTTGGGGGTTTGATCTGAGGCTGACGGGTCTGATGGGGGTCTGATATGAGGCTGAGGGGTCTGATCTGAGGCTTGGGGGTTTGATCTGAGGCTGATGGGGGTCTGATCTGAGGCTGAGGGGTCTGATGGGGGAATGATCTGAGGCTGGGGGGTCTGATGGGGGTCTGATCTGAGGCTGGGGGGTCTGATGGGGGTCTGATCTGAGGCTGATGTAGGCTGGGAGTGTGATAGGAGGTTGATGGAGGTGGGGGCAGATCTGAGACTAAGAAAGGGACAAAGGAAGGGACAGTTGCGAAGGAAGAGGCAGGGGCAGTGGCAGAGTGAACCCCTTTCTGGACCCCTCCTGGATTTGGCTAGGCTGCCATTAATGCCAAATAAAGAACTAAATAAATAACATTCTGAACTTAAAAATTAGACTGCTATGTTTGGTCAAAATGGCGCCTGTACTATAGTGCAGGCGACATTTTGTGCGGGAAAAATACAGCGCTCTAGATTTTTTTAATTTGAAGCTCAATTTCTGTAACTTACCCCAAAGTCAGTTATATGTTAGACCAAATATAGCAGTCAAATTTTTAAGTTGAGAATTTTGTATGGCCCACAAACGATGATACAAATATCCAGATGGCCCTCGGCAGCAAAAAGGTTCCCATCCCTGACCTAATACATCGGAAGTATGTAATTCCATTAAATTAGGATTTTCTGATTCATCTTAATAAAAGCAATCATGGTTCTTATCTACACTTACTTGACAATCAAGCAGAGTTTTGGGTGGATCTGTATTCTGTACATTAATCAAAACTCAGACAATATTGTACAAGTAGAAGTGCTTAGAATGTTAGTAAATATAATTTTAGTTTTACTTTTACTTACATACTGATATTTTTCTATTTTGTTTCAATGGCCATTATTGCAAAAGTGTCAACAGGAAGCGCAATCATATTGGTTGTCACCATTTAATTTGTTTTACATATATTAATACCAAAAGCATCATTCTGTGCATCTACTCAGTAACAACATGAGGGCTCAAGCACGCAACCGTATTTTTCTTCTATATGCTATCCATTTTTTTTAATGGCTGACCAATTCATTTCTATGTGGCTATAAACACATATTTTTTTAGGATCCAGCCTGATCCACAAATTTTGGTACAGGTCCTCTTTCTGTCTGTATTTACAGATGTGAATAGCCCTTTCTATGAAAGAAAGGAAAGGAAGGAAGGAATTTTTCAAAAACTTGCTGCATTTCCTGTTATTTTTCCATTAATTGCCATCACAGCTAAAAAGGAAAATTTGCATTTAGAAAGCATTTGGCTGTAAGAATGAAAACATTCATTTCTTACAATAAAATATTGCTTTAGCTCCAATTTTGTTATTTTCACAAGGGGTAGCAGGAAAAAAAATCACCCCACAGTTTATTACTCATATTTTCCTGAATATGGCAACACCCACCATGTGATAGTTTTTGGGCCCCTGAGATATCTCTACAGTGACCCCATTTTGGAAAATACTATACCCATCAAAGCATTTGACAGAATTTAGAAACATTTGGCTGTGAAAATTAAATATTTAATTTCTTCAAACAAAATTTTGGTAATAAGAAAAAAACACCCCAAATTTTGTGACATAATTTTTGCCAAGTACAACAATATCCCCTATGTCCTACTGCTGTCTGGACACACTGTGGCGTCTAGAAGAGAACGACCATGTCTATTCAAAGCCTAGTGTAGTGATGGCAGACAAATGTAGAGTCTCTGCAATGAAGTAAAAAAAATAAAAATGAAAAAGTGACCTCATTTTAGAAACCACATCACAGATTTTGGCAAGGGGTGTAGTGAGCATTTCAATCCCACAGGTGTTCTGCGAAAATTAACTCACAGCAGATGGTACAAAGTGAAAATTGCAATGTTTCCACAGATATGCCATTTTAGTTCCCAATATGTTGTGCCCAGCTTGTGCTATTGTTAGGGCTCGTTCACATGGAGCTGCGGAACGGAACGGAACACTATGGAAGCACTACGGAGTGCTTTCTGGGGTTCCGTTCCGTGCCTGCGCACCGCAAAAAGATAGAACATGCTCTATCTTTTTGCGGAATGGAGGGATAGCAGACCCATTCAAGTGAATGGGTCTGCGATCCCCATGCGCCTGTCCCACGGATGGTGCCTGTGCATTGCGGACTGCAATTTGCGGTCCACAGCACGGGCTTCACACGTTCGCGTGAACGAGCCCTTATGCTGTGCTTCCTTGTTTTAGAAACACCCTACATGTATCTCTAATCTTTTGACTGAACGAATTAGAGTTCTCAGGAGTAAAAGAGCACCATGCACACTTTGAGGCCCAATGTGGTAATTTACCCAGTTTGTGCTGACAACTGTAGAAGCTCTGGGGCAAAATAATGGAAAACCCTGAGAAGTCACCCCATTTTGGAAACTCTGCCCCTTGAGGTACCAAGGGATGTAGTGAGCGTTTTGAAGCAACAAGGAAATTTGCAGAAATTAATGTGCAGCAGACTGTGCAAAAAAAAAAAAATTGCCATTTTTCCACAGATATTGTATTTCAGTGGCCAATATGTTGTGCCCAGTGTGTGCAATCTGAGACACATAATGCCCCTTAAATTGTTAGGCTGGTTCTACTGGGTACCGAAATGCCATAAATGTGGACATAGCACCTTTTAGCTTTTGCAGCGCAGATTTTGATGGGTTGGTTTATGGGCACCATGTTGCTTTTGATCATCCTCTAGGATACCAGTACAGCTATTTTTCTAAAAAGCATTATTTTATTTTTATTTATTTATTCATCTCTATGGAGCTGTGTGAGGGCCTATTTTTTGTGGAATAAGTTGCCATTATCATTAGTTCTATTTTGGGGTACATGCAATGTTTTTTTTATTTAGATTTTTGGGAAGCAGGGTAAAGAAAAGGCAGCAATTCTGCCTTATGTGAGGGCTGATTTTTTTGTGGCATGAGGTGACATTTTCCTTTTTTACCATTTTAGGGTACATATGACTTCTTTATTGCTTGAAGATATTTCTTTTGGGTTGCAAGGTGACTAGAAAATGTCTATTCTGGCATAGTTTTTATTTACTTTTTCATGACTTTTTTTTTATTTTATATTTTACACTTTGTCCCTCATAAGGTAATACAAGACCTTCGGGGACATCTAACATTACTTTTATTTTTATTGCCGATCTCTCCTGACATATAGTCCTGAGAGAGAATGTACATTGCTGTACAACCTCAATGCAGAGCTGATCTAAGTCTAATAAGACCCAGCCAGCTCTGCAGACTCCTGGCCCCTGGTGGTTATATGACTGCTGGGACTGGAGCAGGAAACAGCTGTGTGGTGGGCAACCTGTGGCACTCCGGCTGTTACAATTCCCAGCATGCTTCATTTATTTCTATGAGAGTTCTGAGAAGAGCAGAGCAAGTATGCATGCTGGGAGTTGTAGTTTCACAACAGCTGGAGTGCTGCAAGTTGCCCAACCCTGAAATAAGGGATAGTGAAAAACAGTCTCTGCCTTTTATATGGGGAGCCATGCTGTCACTAAATTGCTAAAACTTGTTAGAGACCCAAAAGTCCTTTTAAGGACTATAGTTGTATATGGCAGCAATATATAATTTTAGCGCAACCTGCGCTAAATAGCTTGCAATTGTTTGGCCGCTGTAATTTTTTATTAGGCGGTGGTGACAGCGAAATTACTTGCGCTATACCTCCTGTTTAACGTGTGCGCATCCTAAATGTCAGTGACAGTAATTCAGTGTCATTTTTTATTAGCCGCTGGTGACAGCGACATTACTTGCGCTATACCTCCTGTTTAACGTGTGCGTATCCTAAATATTAGTGACATTTTTCATTCAGTGTAATTTATTATTAGGTGGTGGTCACAACGACATTACTTGCGCTATACCTCCTGTTTAACGTTTGCACATACTAAAAATATCTGTAACATTCTGTGTGCTTTATTTGCGCATACACCTACAAAACCTGCGCTACTGTACGTGTGACATACTTGCAAGCATATATACCATTTAATATGTGCAAGGCGAGCAGTAAGGGACCGGAAGTGGCTGTGCTGCTGATGGTGCACGCAGAGGCCGTGGCCCTGGGCGCGGTGAAACTGAGCCTGGTGCCAGAGCACAAGAAACACACTCATCCACAATACCTACAGTAGCTTCATGTCCCAGTTCGCAGGGCGGCACAGGACACCACTCTCGAAGTCAGACTAGTGCGACCAGATGGTCGGTTGGATTGCAGCAGATAATGCTTCCAGTTAAGCACCACCCTGTCTTCCACAAAGTCCAGTCTCAGTAGCCAAGAGTCTGGTCAACAGAATCCTCACCCTGATACTCCTTCCACCCACCATGGAGAGTCTTGGCAAACAAGTGATCCCACACTCGGATATTCCGAGGAGCTGTTTTCATCGCCATTCCCTAATTTGGGCCTCTCACCAAGCCCGCTTGAAGAGGGACATGAGGAGATCTTCTGCTCTGATTCCAAAACTCTTGAGCATCCACAGTCAGAAGAAGATGACTGTGTCGAAGGGCAATTAGTGTTCCACGAGGTGGATGATGATGATGAGACACAGTTGCCAATAAGTCAACCGCAATTAGTGTCTCAAGAGGTTCATCATTAGGATGAGGCACAGTTGTCAATAACTGAGGTTGTTGTTCGGTCAACAAGTCAGGAGGATGACCAGAGTGAGGAAGTGGAAAATGAGGTGCTGGACGATGAAGTCACTGACCCAACCTGGGAAGGTGGCAAGCCGAGCGAGGACATCAGTACAGAGGGGGAGGGATCCGCAGCACCGCAACAGGCTGGAAGAGGCAGTGGGGTGGCAAAAGGGAGAAGGCGGGCCACACCAAACAGGCCCGCAACTGTTCCCCAGAGCACCCCCTTGCGGCAATCTCCCTTGCCAAGGGGTAGGTGTTTAGCAGTCTGGCGCTTTTTTGAGGAAAGTGCAGACGATAAAAGAATTGTCATTTGCAACTTGTGCCGTACCAAAATGAGCAGGGTTGTGAACACTAGCAACCTCACCACCACCAGCATGAAACGTCACATGGCATCAAAGCACCCTAAAAGGTGGGCCAAATGCCTGGGTCAACAACCAGTGATTGCGGGTCACACCACTGCTTCCTCTTCCCCTGTGTTACGTGCTGGCCAATCCCCTGTCCAAGACGCCGGCCCGAATGCCTCCCGCCATGCACCTGGACCTTTGCAAGCACCATCAGCTAGCACATGCACTTCTGTGTCCCAGCGCAGCGTACAGATGTCCATACCCCAGGCCTTTGAACGAAAGCGCAAATACCCAGCCACCCACCCACAGACCATAGCACTAAATGCGCACCTTTCCAAATTGCTGGCCCTGGAAATGTTGCCATTTAGACTTGTGGACACTGAGGCTTTCCGCAGCCTGATGGCGGCGGCTGTCCCGCGGTACTCTGTCCCCAGCCACCAATATTTTTTACAGTGTGCAGTCCCAGCCTTACACCAGCATGTGTCCCGTAACATCACCCGTGCCCTGACCAACGCAGTTATTGGGAAGGTCCACTTAACGACTGACACATTGACAAGTGCTTTTCACCAGGGATGCTACATTTACCTGATGGCACACTGGGTGAACGTTGTGGAGGCCGGGAGCGAGACATACCCTGGGATGCCAAGGATTGCGGGCGCTACTTCCATCAGGGTTTCCTCCGCCACCTACGTTAGTGGCTGCAACCCCCCCCGTCTCCTCCTCCGCCTCCACTTCCAACTCTGAATTCTCATCTTGCACCACCAGTCAGCCATCAGTCAGTAGCTGGAAGCAGTGAAGCAATGCAGTGGGGAAGGCGGCAACAGGCCGTGCTTAAACTGATCTGTTTAGGTGACAAACAGCACACCGCCGCAGAGCTGTGGCAGGGGATAAGGACCAGACTGAGCTGTGGCTCTCGCCACTCAACCTACAACCAGGCATGGTTGTGTCTGATAATGGCCGTAACTTGGTGGCAGCTTTGGAGCTCGGCAAGCTCACACACATACCATGCCTAGCCCATATGTTCAACCTAGTGGTTCAGCGGTTTTTCAAAACCTACCCCATTTTGCCTGAGCTACTGGTGAAGGTGCGCCGCGTGTGTGCCCATTTCCTGTCACGACCGCTATCCCAGCAGCAGTCGTGTCACACCAGACGGAGGGGAAGGGGGACCCTTATCTACGGATGGGAAATAGAATGGCCACCCCTGACTAACCCTAAGCTGGCACCTGTCTGCCCTGATACCCTAGACGGGGTGTGAACCCGTGCGGCGAGCAGGATGCCTAAACCCTCAATCGCCCTAACAAGACTGGACTGGGGAAAGGCCGATGGGAGCGCTAGTCACCATCACTCACGTCTAGGAAAACAACGGGGGAAGACAGCAACAAACAAACAACAGCAGAGATAGACTTATCCAGTCACGAGCAGAGAAGGCGATCCCAAACACGACAGTCCACGCCGGACAAGAGCTCCACAGCAACACCATCAAACGATCTCCTTCCAAGGTCAGAGTAGCACTGGAAGTAAGGACTATATCTGGCAATGACTGCAAGTGAAAGTGAAACTAATATAGTAGCTGGGAGTGGCAGACAGGACTCACCTGAGAAGGATGCCTACAAACTCCCAGTCAGGACAAAAAGGTTCACAAGGCAAAACCCAGATGACATACCCTGAACCACGGAGCAAACTCACAAGCTATCGCAAGTAGCAAGTCGCTGCGACCTTCTCCTCCCAGACCTGTCTGGATCAGTCACAGTCGTGACATTTCCGCAAGTCATCGACAGCTTCTGCCGGTCTGGCAATGCTGCAGCAGCGCTTGCAATTGACAGCTCACCGACTGTTGTGCGACGTGAGCACGCACTGGAACTCGACGTTCCACACGTTGGCCAGGCTTTGTGAGCAGCAGAGAGCAGTTGCAATACCAGCTGCAACATGGTCGTCGCCTTTCCAGTCAGCTTCTGCTCTTCACAAGTGACGAGTGGGCATGGATGTCTGACCTCTGTGAGGTTTTACGCAACTTTGAGGAATTAACACAGATGGTGAATGGCGATAACTCTTTTATCTGCGTAACCATCCCACTTCTGTGTCTACTTAAACACTCGCTACTCACAATTTAGACAGATGCTTTGCATGTGGAAGAGGTGGAAATGGGGGAAGTAGTAGCCAGACCACCCTTAGTTCGTCTTCTCAGCGCGAATTGGATGATGAGGAGGAGGAGGAGCAGGAGATGGTTGCCTCCACTAAAGAAGGTAGTACCCATGGAAGTTTTATTTCATCTGTTCAGCGTGGATGGGTAGAAGAGGAGGAAGAGGATGAGGAGATTGAGAGTCCTGATGAGGACAGCGAAGTCTTGTCTGTTGGGACTCTGGCACACATGGCTGACTTTGTTAGACTGCCTTTCCCGTGACCCTCGCGTTGTACGCATTTTGGCCAACACCGATTACTGGTTGTTCACCCTTCTCGATTCCCGCTACAAAGAGAACTTCTCATCTCTCATTCCTGTGGTGGAGAGGACTAGCAAAATGGTGCAATACCAGAAGGTCCTTGTGGAAAAATTGCTCCAAAAATTTCCAGCTGACAACGCTGGCTGCAGAGTATGTAGTTCCTTGGCAAACCAAGGAGGGGAGATGAGGGGAACACACAGCAGTTCCAACAGAGGCAGGGCAACACTCTCCAAGGCCTGGGATAGTTTTATGACACCCTGCCAGCACCCTCAACCTGATGCGCGGCCTAGTGTCGCAAGGAATTTTGGAACATGGTGAAGGAGTACATAGCAGACCGGGTCAGCGTCCTCAGTGATCCCTGTGTGCCTTACAACTATTGGGTGTCCTCTAAGCCTTGGAGGTGGTGGCCTGCACTGCCGCCAGCGTTTTGTCAGAGCGTGTATTTGCTGGAGTTTTGGGAGAGGAATGCTATCCCATTCTTGTCTCATGTAGGATTCTATCTGCTCAACAGTCCTGGGTCTTCTTTGTCAGATTTTTAGTTTCATGATGCACCAAATGTTTTCTGTTGGTGAAAGGTCTTAACTGAAGGCAGGCCAGTTCAGCAGCCGGACTCTTCTGCAAAGCCATGCTGTTGTGATGGTTGCAGAAGTGGCGTAGTAGGGGGGGGGGGGGCAGGGGGGGCCTTTTCCCCGGGCGCAAAATTTTAAGGGGCGCCAGCAGGGCCACACCGCCAATTAGGCAAAGTGAGGTTATTGCCCCAGGCGGCACGGCTCTGCTCACAAGTGGGGGCGGCGGCAGGGCTCTGGGAGATGAGTGCTTCCATTGTGGAAGCGCTCATCTCCATAGTCATCTGTATCGCCGTCCTCAGGACAGCGATACAGATGGATGTGCTGAAGGGGCAGGGGAGAGGCGTCTCTCTTTCCCGTTCCTCTGATAGGCTGCAGGCACTAGGCCTGCAGCCTATCAGAGGCCGGTGCAGGCGGCGCGATGACGTCATCGCGCCGCCTGAGCCGTACAGGCCTGCATCGCATCGTTGCCATGGAGGTAAGTATAAGTGTTTATTTTTTCTTATGCAATGTATACAATACTGGCTTATATACAATACTGGCTATTGGCACATGATTAGGGGGCCATCTATGGGGGGCACTTGTTACCGGCGCACGATTAGGGGGCACTTCTCACTGGCACATGATTGGGGGGCACGTCTTACTGGCACATGATTGGAGGGCATCTATGGGGCACTTACTGACACATTATTGGGGGAATCTATGGGGGCACATATTGCTTGCACATTATTGGGGGGCACTGTGGGGGCACTTTTTACTGGCACATTATTGGGTGGCACTATAGGGGCATCTACTGAGGCCACAAAGGAGTACTTTATATGGGGTCTCTGTATAGGGGCATTTTATATTGGGACACATTATGGTGGGTACTATGGAGAAGGGGGGGAGGAGTACTATGGGGTCATCTACGGGGGTATTAAGAAGGGGTATTTTATACTTGCAAATTATGGGGGAAACTGAGGGCATCTACTGGGGAAATATATATGGAGCATTTTATACTGGTACATTATAGGGGCACTAGGAGGAAGGGGGGAGAGGACCACTATGGGGGCATTTACTGGCACAATATGGGGGCGCTATGGGGACATTAGCTCAACTGGGGGCATTAAAAGGGGGTATTTTTTGCACTTTCCCATAAGGAGAATTATTACTACTGGGGGCATTATGGTGGGCTTTATTACTACTGGGGGTCTAGGGGGAACATGATTACTAGTATGGGCACTATGGGAGCATTATTACTTCTGGGGCACAGTGGGGACATGGGACATGTTGGGGGCACTGTAGGAGCACTATTACTACCATGTGTGCTCTAGCAGAGAATTATTCCTATTGGTGGGACTTTTGGGAGCACTATTACTGTGGGGGCACCTTGGCACAGTATCAGCTTACCACAATTATTTTTGGAGGATGTTATGTTTACACTATTAGTGTCAGGAGCACTATTTGCTGGGTGCAGTTATTTTAGTGCACTGTGTGCCAATAATTATTGAAGGGCACTATCTGCATGGTACTATTATTACCAGGGGGTTTATCTGTTTCCGCAGAATAACATTGGGGAGCACAGCGGCACAGTATTGGGGGTGGTAGGAGGTTTTTTCCAGAAGATGGGAGGATGATGGAAAAGTAGTAAACTAAGATTTTTATTGTCAAACTGCAGAGACGAGAAATGGCTGAAAAATGGTGGTCTGCTCTGAAGGTCTGAAAGGAGAAGATGAGGAAAGAGAACATCTACATCAAAGGAGACATCACTGGATATAAGAGGTATGGGGCGCTGTATTACCCTGTATGTTGTGTAGTGATAGGAGGGTGGATATAGAATTTGGCCCACACTGTAGCAGCCTGGCTCCAGACTTCAGGTCACACTGTGTGTGTTCTGAAATATGGGGCCTCACACATATCTACTACATTATCTGTACACAGAGAGTTATCACCATGTTATCTGTGGTGTTACATAGGACTACAGGTGATATCTACTACATTATCTGTAAAGGAAAAAAGGAAGGGGGCGTGGCCACAGGTTGGGGGAGGGGGCAATACTTGGCTTGCCCCGGGTGCTGGCAACCCACGCTATGCCACTGGGTTGCAGTATGTAGTTTAGCATTTTCCTGCTGAAATATGCAAGGCCTTCCATGAAAGAGATTTTGTCTGGAAGGGAGCATGTGTTGTTCTAAAACCTCTATATACTGTTCAGAAGTGATAGTGCCTTTCCAGGTGTGTTAGCTGCCCACACCATAGGTGTTAATACAACCTTAAACCATCAGAGATGCAGGCTTTTGAACTGTGCACTGATAAGCTGGATGGTCCCTCTCCTCTTCAGTCCACAGTACACATCATCCATGGTTTCCAAAAAGAATTTCAAATTTTGATCTGACCAACAGTTTTGTTTTTTGCCTCAGTCAGTCTTAAATAAGCTTTGGGATAGAGAAAGTTGGTGGTGTTTCTGGATCATGTTGACATATGACTTCTTATTGGCATGACATAGCTTTAACTTACATTTGTGAATTGCATGGTGAACTGTTTTCGCAGACAGTGTTTTCTGGAAGTGTTCCTGGGTCTTGGCAGTGATTTCCAGCATAATACCTATTTTTAACATAGTGTCGCCTGAGGGCCCGTGGATCATGAGTATCCAGTATTGACCATCTGCCTTGTCCTTGTGCACATGGATTTCCACAGATTCTGTGAATCTTTTGATATTATGGACTGTAGATGGTGAGACATTTAAAGTCTTCAGAAATGTACACTTTTTTTCTAAAAAATTTAAGGTGAAATCTGATTGGTTGTTAAAATCAACTAAACTATTTTTACTTTACACCAGTTTTGATAAATCTCCCAGGAAGGTTCTGAGTAATAGTAAGTTTCATAAAGAATGATGTCTGTCTACATTATAAAGATGTTGACCAGCTAAGGCTACTTTCACACTAGCGTTCGGGGCTCCGCTTGTGAGCTCCGTTTGAAGGCTCTCACAAGCGGCCCCGAACGGATCCGTCCAGCCCTAATGCATTCTGAGTGGATGCGGATCCGCTCAGAATGCATCAGTTTGGCACCGTTTGTCCTCCGCTCCGCTCAGCAGGCGGACACCTGAACGCAGCTTGCAGCGTTCGGGTGTCCGCCTGGCCGTGCGGAGGTAAACGGATCCGTCCAGACTTACAATGTAAGTCAATGGGGACGGATCCGTTTGAAAATTGAGCCATATTGTGTCAACTTCAAACGGATCCGTCCCCCATTGACTTTCAATGTAAAGTCAAAACGGATCCGTTTGCATTATCATGAACAAAAAAAAAAAAAAAAATTTTTTTTTTTTTTGTTCATGGTAATGCAAACGGATCCGTTCTGAACGGATCTAAGCGTTTGCATTATAGGTGCGGATCCGTCTGTGCAGACACCAGACGGATCCGCACCTAACGCAGGTGTGAAAGTAGCCTAAAGCTTTCTTTTGCGTTCCAATTCACTTGACTAGAAAGGAGCCATCCTATTGAAGTGAATGGGGACGGCAGAGTTGTAATTACACTGCTTGCTGCTGCAATGTCGACAGCGACCAGGTAAACAATGAAGAGAAGGCAGTGATCATATGAGCGCTGCAGTCTCTTCAAACAGCTGATCGGCAGGGGTTCAGGCAGACGGAGGATTTAATTAATCATTCATCTTGTTGTATGGTTGAGCCATAGTAGGCTGTCATAAGATGTATAGCATTATAAAAGTGTTATATATTTTAAAGTGTCCTAGTAGTTTCATTCCCTCCTTTGCAATTTTTGTTCATCTACCATATTGAAAACTATAAATGCTATTAATATCAGAACTATAGAACGTGAATGCTGAAAATGAAGTTCCTCAATTTCTTAGACCATATACAGCTGTAATCATGAGAAAAATTCAGCCATCTTGCATAGATGATTATTATATTATTCAGCTTTCAATAGTCTCATTATTATATAAGATCAGTTTATGTAAGGCTGGGTGTAGAGGGGTTTGAAGTTTAAGAGCTTTGTCACTAATGGGCCCTATGAAACCCAAAAGCTATTTGCTTCTAATCTTGTATCTAAAACTTTCGATCTAAACTCCCATAAGGAAGAAAAATGATTAGTGTGAGTGCACTAATAAATCTTTGCAATATGTTATGTCTCCAACTAAATATGGATTAAAAACACGCATTATATAAATGTAATCTAATTAATTTAATGTAATCTAAGTATTTTTTTTTATTTCCTATTCTGTTATTACTGACAGAATCTTTCATAAAGTTTTGCTTTTTAAATCTTTAGCTTTCTGCTTTATTGAAAAAAAAAAAATCATCTTACAGAAGTACTTTATTATGCAGGGTGGCCCACGAAAAAGTAGCCGCCTTGAGCGATAGTATGACAAGATGAACGAGCAAGTGGATTGTTTTATAAATTACCCACAAGTCACAAAAGATGCTGAAAAGTGGTCCCCGTTCACCTCTATGCATCTTTGAGAAGGTTGGACTATGTTGGCTGATACTGCTTGCAGCCCTTCAGCAGTGATGCTGCAGAAGAAAAAATGTCCTGCTTTTTCCAACTAGATAAGGCAACATGCCACACCTCACCAAACTCACTGGCACTGGTTCATGAACTGTTTACGGAGGAGCAAACTGTGTACAAGGGGTTAACGGTGTGCAAGGGGTTATGGCCACCACGTTCCCCAGACTTGTCCACATGCCATTTTTATCTGTGGGGAAATTTAAAACAGAAAGCGTCCTCTAGCAATCCACAACCCCTGGATGAGCTCAAGGAAAACATCACAAACATTATCCGCAGCATCACTGCTGAAAAGCTGCAAGCAGTACCAGCATAATCTGACGTGCCCAAAGATGCATAGATGTGAACGGAGACCACTTTCAGCATCTTTTGTGACTTGTGGATAATAAAAATAAAAAATAAAATCCACTTGCTTGTTCATCTTGTCATACTATTGCTGGGGGCAGGCTACTTTTTCGTGGGCCACCCTGCAGTACAAATTGTCCTGCACCCATACACATAGTAACATAGTACATAAGGCCGAAAAAAGACATTTGTCCATCCAGTTCGGCCTGTTATCCTGCAAGTTGATCCAGAGGAAGGCCAAAAACCCTGTGAGGTAGAAGCCAATTTTCTCCACTTCAGGGGAATAAAAAATTCCTTCCCGATTCCAATCATGCAATCAGAATCAGATGTAGCCAACATTACCTTAACTGGCTTAACATGCTAATGCAACAAAATAACATTACGGTACTCTAACAAATTATATGAAAGTGAGCATCCTGGTTCCTAGAGTCAAGATAATGCAGGCTACCAACTTCCACAGAATACATAAAGCAGCACTCACCAGTCCTGTTTCAACCGCTTTATTCAATACATGCCAAATTACAGATAGACAATAGAGGACAAAAAAATCAGTTTCAGGTGATGCCACCAGGACCTCATGGGATATCCCATCCTCTTCCTATTTATAGTGTTTACTAGAGATGAGCGAATTGAAGCTGACAAAGTAAAATTCGATCCAAATTTCAGGAATTATTCGATTCGCACCGAATCTGAATTTCCTCACGCTTCGTGGTAACGAATCAAATTTTTTCCTAAAATGGCTGGACATGGAGCAAGGAACTCTGGGGAAAAAGGGATCACCCACAATGCCATGCATACAGCCAATCAGCAGCCAGCCAGCCCTGTAATGTCACAGCCCTATAAATAGCCTCAGCCCTCTTGGATTCAGCCATTTTCCAGTGTACTTAGTGCAGGGTGAGACGTCAGCAGGCGCTAGGGACAGTCCTAGGAAAGACTTGAAAAAGTATATTTTGCTCAATAGATGTTCAGGGAAAGAGCATTAGAAGTTTCGGGAAAGGATAGGGAGGAATTATTCCACAGTATTGAAGCAGAACAGGGTCCAATAGGCGTGTACAGCCTGGGTAATAGGAGCAATCCTATTACACCTCGCTGAACTGACTGGGGATTCAAATTGCCATTATACTGCTGCTCATTTTAGGTTTGCAATACCTCTGCAATTCCAGCAAATCGTTCTTGTTATTGGGGTCTTATTAGTCCTTGTGCGGTGCAGTTATATATATGTTCTAGAGCCTTTTTTTGTTGTGTACTAGTGGGTGGAAAAAAAAGGGACTTATTAGCCGTTGTGTGATGAAGTGAGAAAATTACAGCACTTTTTGGCATGTATTAGTGGCAAAAAAAACAACTTTATTTGCCGTTCACGGCCACAGTTATATGTTCTAAAGCCTTTTTTTGGCGTGTATTAGTGGGCAAAAAGAAAAAGGGCTTATTAGCCATTGTGTGGTGAAGTAAGAAAATTAAAGCCCTTTTTGTTGTGTATTAGAGGGGGGGGGGAAGGGGCTTATTAGCTGTTGTGTGGTGAAGTGAGAAAATTACAGTCCTTTTTGGCGTGTATTAGTGGCAAAATAAAAAATATTATTTGCCGTTCACAGCCGCAGTTATATGTTCTAAAGCCTTTTTTTTGCGTGTATTAGTGGGGAAAAAGAAAAAGGGCTTATTAGCCGTTGTGTGGTGAAGTGAGAAAATTGCAACCCTTTTTGGCGTGTATTAGGGGCAAAATAAAGTATTATTTGTCCGTTCACGGCCGCAGTTATATATTCTAAAGCCTTTTTTTGGCGTGTATTAGTGGGAAAAAGAAAAAGGGCTTATTAGTCGTTGTGTGGTGAAGTGAGAAAATTAAAGCCCTTTTTTGAGTGTATTCATTTATTTTTTATTTACTTATTTGATTTAACAGTATGTACGACAGGGAAGTGACAGGCCCTGCACAGGGGAGGGGCACAGGCTTAAATGTTTCAGGCGCAGGCACAGGTCGCAGCAGAGTAAGGGGGTGTGGCAGCAGGGGTCACTTTGAGAGGCCTGAGCTCCCAGTGTCAGCTAGCGGTTGTGTCTTGACCAGCAACCCAGTGGTTCTTGAATGGTTGACTCGATCTTCGACTACTTCGCAAATGACATCAAACACCCCCAGCCAAGAGTCGGTGGGTTCGTCAAACACAACCCTCAGTTAGCATGGCCCGGAAGCAGGCCCTGTGCCCTCACCTGTCCTCAACCTGCCTCTGTCCTTTTCTGTTCCCTATATGCTGTGGGCTCAGCAACACTATACAGCGAGGACGAGTTACTAGAGGACAGTCAGCAGCTACTGCCCAGCCAAGATCCAGAGGAGACATCCGCCACTTCCTCCGGTAGGCGGGCAAGTAGTGATGAGGAGAGTGGTGTGGGAGCTGGTGTTGCGAGCGATCAGGCTCCTGGCTCAGAAACCGTTGAGGTGGACGTCAGTGACGTGCAGACAGTACTTGATGATGATGTAGCCGATTGCAATTGGGAGCCAGGTGACGAAGGGGCTTCATCATCATCGGGAGAAATGGCAGCTTGCGCGTGAGGCAGCGGCAGAGCCAGCAAATCGGTAGCGTGGCCGGGAGTCAAACATGCCTAGGGTAGACCACCCGCTTCGCAGGAGCCTACTGGCCTGGAAAGTAGTGGTGCAGGGGTCCACAGAGGCAGTGGCGGTAGCAGTCAGTCAGTGCGGAGTGTTGGGGTAAAATCACCTATTCGGCAGTGTGGCAGTTTTTTAAGCTGCTGGAAGAGGTGAACATGGCCATTTGTCGAATCTGTGGGCAAAAGGTGAAGCATGGCCAGGGTGGCACCACGGCCCTGCGTCAATATATGCAGCGTCACCATAAAGTGGCCTGGGAGAACCATGGCTCCAATGTGGTGGTCCAGCCTGCCACAGCAACCGCTTCATCACCCAGTGGCATGCACCCGATTTCAGGCAGTCAAGGCTCCACCACCTCAGCCGAAGAAAGCTGTCTGTCCTTCCCATCATCTGCTGGTCCTGATGCTCCTCCTCCTCCTAGCCAGTCATTCCGTCAGCAATCGATCACCAAAGCGATAACCAAGAAACAGAATGCGTGCACTTATCCAACGGCGCAGAAGCTGAACGTGCTCCTGGCCGTGTTGCTGGTACTGCAGTCCCTCCCTTGGACACTGCCCCATCAGAGAACTGATGGCTTGTGCCAAGCCGAGGTGGAGAATCTCAAGCAGTCATTTCTTAGCCAAAAAGGCAGCACCAGCCCTGCACACGTATGTAGAACAGAAGGTGGGCCAGTCCTTGAGCCTGTCGGTGTCTGCCAAAGTGCACGGCAGCGCCGACATGTGCAGCACGTGTTCAATCTGGTTGTCAAACGTTTCCGGAAGTCTTCCACCCATCTGCAAGACATCCTAAAAATGGTCCGAAAACTTTGCATGCACTTCAGCCACTCGTACACCTTCAACCATACCCTCCTTGAGCTACAGCAGCAGAATAGCATTCCCCAACATAGGCTGATATGCGACGTTTCCACCCATTGGAATTCCCCCCTCCATATGTTGGACCGACTGTACGAACAGAGAAAGGCCATAAACGATTTCTTGATGATACAGGTGGACAGAGGTACTCCCCTGTGTAACTTCGATGTTAGCCAGTGGCAGCTCATGCGTGACATCTGCTGTTTGCTTGTGCCCTTTGAGGAGGCCACTTTATTTGTCAGTCACCATGACTATGGGATGAACAACGTCATTCCACTGATTCATATCCTGGAAAAGATGCTGGTAAATCTGGCTGGTTAGGAGACTGGAAATGTGGTCCCTACATCTCACGGCCATATGAGCCTGTGGGGGCTGAACTGGAGGAGGAGGAGGAGGACATTGGAGCACAAGCAATGTGTAGTGAAATGGGTGGTTTTTCTACACAGGTGACAGGAGATGAGGAGCAGGAGCAGCCAGATGAGCAAGAGGGAAATGAGGAAGACAAGGCAGAAGACCCAGACATACCGTGGCAGTATGCAGAGGAGATGGAGGCAGGGGGTCCCTCCGATTCACTTGCGCAAATGGCCCGATGCATGCTCACTTGCGTAGCGACAGCCAAATTGTCACCATTCGGCAGAGGGATGACTATGGCTCTTCGCCTTGTTGGACCCTTGCTACCGGTCCAAAATGGGGGCCTTTTTACACTCGCTGAGAGGGAGGACAAACTGAACTACTATAGAGACATCCTATGTAGTCAGTTGGCCGCTGCCTGTCTGCGCCATCGTCCATCCTCTCACAGGTCTGACCAGGAGGGCCCTCTGTGCTTACGTTCCACTACCATGGCTGCTGGGGAGGGGTGGGGTGGCAGGAACAGTACCAGCTCCATCAGCAGCATTCTGAGTCTAAAGTCACTGATGAGCAGCTTTCTTCACCCGCATAGTGAAGAAACTACTCACCAGCAGCGAGACATAGAGCAGAACCTGAACCAGCAGGTGGTGGCATACTTGGAGTGCACCCTGCCAGCCATCATTGAAGATCCGCTGGACTACTGGGCAGCCAAACTGGATTTGTGGCCACAACTGGCAGAGTTTGCCCTGGAAAAACTATCCTGCCCGGCCAGTAGTGTGGCATCAGAGCGGGTGTTTAGTGCGGCGGGGGCCATAGTTACCCCAAGGAGAACTCGCCTGTCCACCCAAAATGAGGAGAGACTGACCTTTGTCAAGATGAATCAGGCGTGGATCAGCCAGGGTTTCCACCCATCAATGCCTTTTGCATCAGATTAGATCATCTATACTGCCTTACCCAAACCTTGACAATAGAGACCGGTTTCTTCTGGTTACCTGCCTCAGCAACTATTCTGATGCTGCCACCTGCCTTATGCCACACATCTGATGCCAAGTGCTCCTTCTTACAACCACCATCATTAGCGGGTACTGTTAGTGCCACCCACCTTGCCACTCTGTCACCAGGTCACTCTGTGGTCTCCTGGTGCTGCTACCACCTTTCCTCATGCTGCTGCTGCCACCTCCACACTCTGTCATTGTGCCACACTGGTCTCCTGGTGCTGCTACCACCTTTCCTCATGCTGCTGCTGCCACCTCCACGCTATGTCAACTTGCCACTCTGTGGTCTCCTGATGCTGCAGTCACCTCCACACTATGTCACTGGGCCACTGTGTGGACTTTTCATGCTGTTCCCACCCTCCCCACTTCATGACTGGGCCACTATTTTGCCTTTTTGGAAAGGTTGACATCATCATTTATTTGACTCTTCTTCTGATCTGTCAGAAGGAAGGAAAAATGAGACACACAACTGATCCTGTCTGTGTAGCAGCTGTAAGGCCTGTATGGTTCCATCAGAATTTGCTTATGATTTGGTAGCCAAAAGCAGGAGTGGGTACAAAATATAGAAGACATGCAAATATTCCATTCACATGTCATCTCTATTTTGGATCCACTCCTGTTTTTGTTTTTTTTGCATTAGCAATACTGATGGATTACTGACCAAATGTTGAAGGCGGATGCTTAACAGACAGGATCCTTTTTTTGGGGGTTATTGTTCTGACGGATCAGAGGAAGGGCAAATTATTCAGTGACATCAACAAACTTACTGCTGACACCCTCTCCACTCTGTCAGGGGGGCTCTACTTGTATAAAAGTTTAATAGAACAGGTTCTGTAGACATCTATGTGGAATCAGCTGACGACATGTGTAAAAGAAGTGCGCTCTCACACTATAGTAGGATCTTGGGCCTCTGCACAGTTCTTTATACCTGACGCTAACAACTTGTAAGGCTGAGTTCACACTCAGTTTTGGCCCCTGCCCAAAGAAGTGAAGTGTGCAGTGATTCTAAGAGCGACGCCTGTCATCTGCGTGTCATACTGACTTGTTTCACTACCACAGCAGACTCACTATGCGTGTTGCTGCAAGGCACAGTGTTCTACACCACTATACAGGCTTTCTGCAGCCAGGAAATAGCTGTTTTTTAACCCGATTCACCACTAATTAATTTGGATCGAATCAAATCTTTTTGGAAAATTCCGCGGACTGACCAAATCAAATTTTTGAGAAATTCGCTCATCTCTAGTGTTTACCCATTAAAAGATACATCATTACATACAAATATATGAAAACATTGTTACTTGCACACAACATTTAATTTGCCATCACCAAGAGCAGAATCAATACTATTTTACCTCTTTACAGAAATGGACTAAAGTCATTGTTATCATTTAACCCTGCATTTTCCATCACTCCACTATCAACTATACACTTTGTTTCGAGCTGTAGCAAGATCTTCTGTTTGTCTGCTCCTGTCATTACACATTTTAATACCTGCAAATGACAATGTTTTTGGGTTGCATTATGTTCTTCACGAATCAAATGTGGACAGCCTTTTCATGTCACAATGTATTGACAATACTCCCTAAAATAAATAAAAAGGAGTGTAATTGTTTTTCCAACATGGTAACGTTTAAATGGACATCTGTTGTCTTAATAATGCAGGCTACATCTGTACATAATGGACCACTGACCTCATGCATGTGCATAGGTTACATGCCATCCTCTGCAAGACATTCTCATGATTCTTCCCTTTGAAAGTTAGATATCTTATTGATCCATAACACAGCAAGCTTTCTGGAAAGCATTCTTTTTTTGTCTCCGATTTTAGGTTCCTGGATATCCTCCACATCATCTCTGACCTTTATGTTTTCTGGGCTTGTAGGATTTCCCTAGACATTCCTTGCAGCTAGATTCATGATTGCTTGCAACTGGAAATTTAATATCCACTTCTTACAAACACAGTCTAACTTGCATATATCATGCAGAAAATGTTAGCATCACACTGCCAATCTGTAACTAAAATGACAAGTTATTGGTCAATCTGGTTACAACAATACATATCTCAGAGCAGCCCGCCTGTGTCAGAATCAGCAGTCACAATAGAACTGTCCCCATTACTAAGTCCATCTGCCCTCTGACATATAGCTTTGTCCCCATTACTAAGTCCATCTGCTCTCAGACAAGAATCCTTCCCCATGCTCACAGAGTGCCCTTCTGTTATTCATTAAGTGTCTTTATAGCCCAGTAAACTAGAGTTTAAATAAGGCTCTTCACCTCAAACTCTCTTATGCTTGCAATTATTACTGCTAAACTCTATGTTCAATGATCTTGTTACGGATCAAAATGGATATGGGGCAATGTGGAACCACCGTGCCAAGTAACCGGTTTCATGTTGGGCCAAACCCTAAGGGCGTTATTCTGGTGTCTCCCTGGTATTCACCCTTTAATCACTATATAGGCATATGGACTTTACTTCGGGTTAGGCCGAGTTCACACTTCAGTTATTTGGTCAGTAATTTCCATCAGTTTTTGTGAGCCAAAACCAGGTGTTGGTCAAAAACAAAGAACAGGAGGAAATCTTTCCATTATACCTTATCTCTCAGTAGGCTTTCACTACGGATTTTGGCTCACAATAACTGATGGAAATAACTGACCAAATAACTGAAGAGTGAACTTAGCAACCAGACCGCTACCTCCTGGGATCGTTACGGTGTACTTGGCAGCTGACCCTCAGGAACACAGGCAGGATTGGAAAACATGACAATGGACACAGGTCAGACTGGAAAGGACTGGACAGAGAACAGAGCAAGAGAAGCAATACAAGAATTATTGTTGCTCAGCCAAAGTGCAGGATACACAGTCAGAACATATAGCTGAGCACATTAGCCCAAAATACTCGCAAGTGCACACAAACAGAGAGGGATTAACCTCTACATGGAACACAGAACACACAGAAGCAAAGGCTATTAAACCCTGCCTTGGCCCTAGATACACATCCACACGTATACGGCGACCAGTCCACACCGCATACAATAAAACACGTGAACAGATATTGTAACAGAGTATTTTTCTATGTGTAGCCATAATTTCTCTAGTCTTTGTTCCTTGTCTTTTTTGTGACTGATCATATAAAGGAACACATATTTCAGATGTCCCTGTGCGGAATACAGTTATGTATAATTTGCTCCAACATGATGTTCATGTTTTTGCCTTTTCCAATATACAAAGTTCAGTATAAATTGACTAAAAAATAAAAATCATACTTTTGCTTTTTATGTTATGGAATCTTGAGATGTAGTTGCCCTTTCAGCATTTTACTTCACAGATTCTACAGATGTAGTTAAGGGGTTATCCGGGAAAAGATATTGATGAGCTATCCTCAGGATAGGTCATCAATATCAGATCAGTGAAGGTCCAACTCCTGGCACCGTCGCCAATCAGCTGTTAGAACAAGCCGGGCGCTCTTCCTAGGCCATGTGACATTACTGTACATCAGCCACATGGCTTAGTTGCAGCTCGGCCCCATTCAAGTGAATGGGGCTGAGCTGCAATACCAAGTGCAGCCGCTATACGTTGTATAGTGCTGTGCTTGGTCGCAGCACTCGTCACTGAAACAGCTGATCGCCAAGGGTGATGTGATAATGATGACCTATCCTGAGGATAATTCATCATTATCATTTCCTGGATAACCCCTTACAGGTAATGTATAATCAGAAAATTACCTATTGTTTAAATCATGTTTTTATGTTAAACATATTTTTAAATAATTTTTGGTGATTTTTTTTTTATATCATTCTTATCAGTTTCTATACGTATAAAAAAAATCATTTTAACTGACAGATTCCCTTTAAATACACAGTATATATATCAATCAATATGGCATGAGCCCTCTTTGTGCTTTTGGCTGACAGAGACTATGGCTGACCTTAAAGACTATTGGGGTCATTTATCAAAAGAGTGTAAAGTAGAACTGGCTTAGTTGCTCATAGAAACCAATTAGATTCCACCTTTCATTTTTGACCACTCCTTTGAAAAATAAAAGGTGGAATCTGATTGGTTGTTATGGGCGACTAAGCCAGTTCTACCTTACACCAGTTTGATAAATGACCCCATGTGCAGACCTTTGGAGGAAATTTCCTGCTCGCTAGTGGAGGAGACAGCTGCTATTACATGCAGCGATCTCCTCCTCAGTATGAGGATGAGCGATCGCTAATGCCATCGCTCTTCCCTATACTGAATCATTGTTTACCATCAACAGATCATGATTAGACACTACGATCTGCCGCCTGCAAGCTGTTATTTTTAAACCTATCAAAAGATGTGGATTGCCCGATGAACGAGCTTCATCGGGTAATCGACGGCAGTATTACACGGCCAGATGATCACTAACGAGCATTACTACAAGCACTAGTTATCGAGCATCTGGCAGAAAATCTGTCTAATATAGGCTTCACTTCCCTTATCTCTAATTTATTAAATGGCCCTTTACATGGGCTGAGAAGCACACAAATTATGGCTAACTAGTGTTCATAGTAACGCTTGTTCATCAGGTAATCCGATCGTTTGTGCACCCGCAAAAATTATTGTTTACCAGCAGCAGATCTGCTGCCGGCAAACAAGCCCTTATGGGGAAATGCGATGGCATTAGCGATCGCTCCTCGCCATATTTTCGAGGAGATCGGTACATTTAAATGCATCAGTCTCCTTCGCTAGTGATCAGATTGTCGGGAAGGAACGCTTCCCTCCCGACAATCTGCTGTAAAATATCAGCCCGTGTAAAGGGACCTTAAAAGGTCATAAACACTTATTCAAGCCACATTCTTATCAGTAAGATAAGCTGACCTATAATGAATGTTTATAATGTCAGAGAATAAAGATAAGGAGCTCCTTATGTGAGCTGGTTGACTGAGCAGAAAGAAAATTCACATCCTGCTACTAGAGCATCTCAGCCCTGTACAGAAAAAATGGCTCCATATTTTTTATAAAGACCAGCTAAAAAAATTATTTTAGTTCAAAATGAATACAACGCAATAATAAAAAATTTGCCCCAAAGGTGTATATAGCCTTTAAGGCCACTTTGTAGCCTTTAAGGCCACTTTGTTTATAAGCTATACAGAGCACCTCTCAAGTGGCCATCTAACGGGCCTAAATACAGTACTAATTGAATAATGAAGCTGGTCATACACATGAGTATACTGTTCGCTAAAGGTTGGTTCAGCCAAGAGCTACTGTATCTCTCCCGACCCACTCATACATGAGCATGCTTGGATGAGCAATGAAAAGCTCTTTTCTAATACTGATGGAATTATTATAATATTATAGACTAATAGGAGACTTTGCAAAATTACAAGTGTTATAGTTGATGTTTTGATTGTGTTTTATAGCACTACAGAACCACTGATCATTTACCAGTGTAAGATTACACTGGGAAATATCTGCAACCGAGGAACTTACAACAGGAAAAAAAGAGATCTTTCTCCAGAATCAACTCAGGTATGAAGCTTCTATATAGATCTCAGTAATCAAGTGTTAAATTAATATTTATTCGGCCAGGTTCTGCTTCTGCAAGTACCCAGGAGGTGGTGCTTCACTGTAAAAGTGCTCTCTGCATTGATCTACTTCATAACCCTACCCTCTATTCTTGGGAGGGGCTATGAAGAAGCTCAATGCAAAAAGCAGAGAGCGCTTCACAGTGAAGTCCCGCCTTAGGCACTTGCAGGAGCAGGACCTGGCAGAATAAAACGTAATTATCACACTATTCCTAATGAAAGAAGAACACCAAAAGGTATGTTTGTACTGTGTCCCCAGACTCTAGTTAGCACTTTCAACCGTTTTAAATGGTCAAAACTGTTAACAGACTTCATTTAACGCTCTAATGACTGCCAAAACACCTTTTTACAGAGGTCACTAACGGGTATTAAACCTGTTAATATGCCTTTTTAAAGCACTGGAGGTTTATGCCAGCTGGGATTTTGCTCAAAACAGAGATCCAAGTAAGCTCACATCCGGGTTAATTAACCACTATGATGCCATGGTCAATATTGACCGCAGCATTTAAGTGGTTTTAGAGGGAATGCGATTGTAGCATGTTGATGCCTTTACATGACAGCTGGGAATTTAAGAAACCCCCCAGGCCAGCCTTCTGTGTATGCCTAGCCAGAGAAATAACTTAATACTGTAGATTGCTGTCAGTTTTCTACTGACTACATAAGTGCAGTGCATGGTAAAAATAAGAATTCAATAAAGTTTAATTTTAAAATCCCAAAGTAAAAAAATACACCTTTTTACCCTAAACAGTTTTTTAGTAAAAGACAAATGAAAAAATAAAAACCCTTCCACATAATTGATATTGCCACATCTATGTGGTGAACGTTGTAGCCAAACAAAAAACCCAAACTTGTTGTGTTTTGCTTATCTGCCACCCAAAAAAATATATATATATAAATTCGATTGAAAACTGTTGTGCATCCCAAAATGCTACCAATGAAAACTATCAGTTGTCCTGCAAAAATGTCCTCATACTTCTCCATTAAATGAAAAAATAAAAAATAAAATCATGCGTCATCGGGTCCGTACAGATTTGTATAATATAATGTTTGTCTAATATAATAGATTCTGGGGGAGATTTATCATCCGTCTATGCCACTTGTCTAGCATTAAAAAGTTGCACACCAAGTCTGTGACTTTTTATACAGTGTATACCATTAAACCTAAATCTAGGTGCAAGTGGCATTTCTATTTCTAAAAAAAAAACGGGTGTTGTGAAGTGGGATGTGGTTGGGGCCATAGGCGCCGGCACATTTATGCCAGTTTTCTGGCCATGTACGCCAGCTATGAGCCAGCTGTTTGGAACAAATTTTATCCCTGTGTTCAGGATAATGCTGTAAATGAATGAGGACACTCTTATTTACAAGCAGAGGCTGTAAACTGTACATATTGGGGCACATTTATTAAGACTGGCTTTTAGACGCCAGTCTTAATAAAGCCCCATCACTGGAGGTGGATCGCCGAAGTTAAGAGGTGCAGGCTCTTCATAACTTCGGTGTATCCGGCACCACTTCTAAATGTAAGGGAGAGACGTCAGAAGGTGCTAGGGACAGTGCCAGAAAAGCGATTTACAAGTGCAGGGAAAGGATAGGGAGGAATCATTTAACAGCATCTTAGTGCAAGGAGAAACGTCAGAAGTTGCTTGGGACAGTGCTAGAAAAACCTGATTGTGAAAAAAAAAAGCGATTTACAAGTGCAGGAAACATTATTAGGGGATCCAAATAGCCATTATTCAGCTCTGGCATTCCAGCAATTAGTTGGCTTATATCTGTGGAAAAAGAAAAATATATACGCATTTCACTGTTGCAGTTATATGTGGTGAAAGAGTTTAGTGGCCTATTTCAGTACAAAAAGGAAAAATATATACGCATTTCACTGTTGCAGTTATATGTGGTGAAAGAGTTTAGTGGCCTATTTCAGTACAAAAAGGAAAAATATATACGCATTTCACTTCTGCATTTATATGTGGTGAAAGCGTTCAGTGTCCTATTTCATTACAAAAAGGAAAAAAAAATATATACGCACTTCACTGTTGCATTTATTTCTACTAAAAGCATTTACTGGCCTATTTCAGTACAGAAAGAAAAATATATGCGCAGTTCACTGGTGCATTTATTTCTGCTAAAAGCGTTGAGTGGCATATTTCAGTACAGAAAGAAAAATATATGCGCAGTTCACTGGTGCATTTATTTCTGCTAAAAGCGTTTAGTGGCCTATTTCAGTACAGAAAGAAAAATATATTTGATTTGATTCAACTTTATTGTCATTAAATATGTATAAATACAGAGTAACGATATACAGTTTGCATCTAATCAGACGTGCAAAGAGCAGCAAGTGCAATAAAAACAGGTTATATACAGATAAGGGTAGTGTAGAAGGTAGGAATAGTTATGTACAGATTATGTACAAATAAGTTAAGTATACAGGTGTTTATATTGCTATACAGAGAGCAAATATACAGATGTACTATGGACAAATATACAGATGTACTGATGTATACATATATACAAATATGCAGATGTGCTGATGTATACGTATATAACAGAGACTTATGCTATGACAGTGTCCCAGCTATAGCAGTAACCAATGTGAACTTACAGTGAATATTGAGAATGAATGACAGTCATGATCATGGGAGGGATGGAGGGGCGGAGGAGTGTAGAGGGTTAAATTAGTGTGGATGGGAAGGTTCATCAGGGGACGGAGTTCAGTAGGTAGACAGCTATGGGAAAGAAGCTGCTACTAAACCTGCTGGTTTTAGTCTGAAGGGTCCTGTAGCGCCTTCTGGAGGGGAGGAGCTGGAACAGTTTATTGGCAGGATGAGAGGAGTCCCTAAGAATGATGTGTGCCCGACGTAGACATCTCTTCTTGTAAACATCCTCAATAGTAGGAAGTGGAGTCCCTATGATGCGTTGTGCAGTTTTCACCACCCGCTGCAGTGCCTTGCGGTCAGCAACAGAGCAATTCCCATACCAGACTGTAACACAGTTGGTCACGATGCTCTCTATCGCACAGCGATAGAAGTTACCCAGTATGTCAGCAGACAGGTGGTTTTTCTTTAGTGTCCTCAATCAAAAGAGTAGCTGATGTGCCTTCTTCACCAGGCTGGAGATGTTGGTTGACCAGGACAGATTCTCAGAGATGTAGGTCCCCAGAAACTTGAAACTGGAGACCCATTCAACAGCCGTGCCATTTATGTGGATGGGGTCATGGGTGTCTCTCTTCTCCTTTCACAATGAGCTCTTATGTTTTGCTGGTATTCAGGAGCAGGTTATTGTCAGTGCACCACACAGCTAGGTGCTTTACCTCTTCCCTATAGTCAGACTCATCGTTGTGACTGTTGAGACCGATCACCGTGGTGTCATCTGCAAACTTGATGATGGAGTTGGATCCATACCTAGGCCTGCAGTCATAGGTGAAAAGGGAGTAGAGGAACGGGCTCAGCACACAGCCCTGTGGAGTGCCAGTGTTGAGTATGATGGTGGTGGGGCAGTTATTTCCTGACCTAACATGCTGGGGTCTGTTGGTCTGAAAGTCCATGATCCAGTTATAGATAGAGGTAATATTATGTAAATACATTAATGATGTAACAGTAGCATTGCTGTCTCTATACAATATTTAATGAATAGCCATACACCCTAGTAGAATAGAATATAGCTGTACTTTGCTTGTTATTCTTGAAGGTTTTTGGAATTTGCTTGTTATATAACCATACTGCAGTGAGTGCAACATAGCCAAGTTCTATTTTACGGCTGTACACACTGCAGTCTTCTAATAAACACATATTAGCTTCCTACAAAACTTATTTAATGACTATACTTCAAACTTATGATCCAGTTTCTCGCCTGAAAGAACATTGTTTTTTGTTATTGGAAAGAGCAGATTCATTCAAGGTGATAGCTATAATGTATTGGCTTGAATGGCATTTTTGTAGCCAAAAGAGAAGATCAAGCCACATATAAGCAATATATCCATACAAGTTGTACTAATAAAGCAATTTTATGGACTTGGCTGCTAAGGGAGATACTAAAAAGATTACTTATAGTTTTGAAATAAGTTATTTATTTCATTTCAGTGAGAGGAGTTCCTTAAGACGTTTGCTTATTAAGACCACTGCTGAATGAATCTGATGTCAGTGATTTTGTGCAGTCTCTCATCTTGACATATTACATCCCAGGGTTGCACTGGGGTTCCTTGGGCCCACCAGAGCAAATTATTCTTGAGGACCCAACCCCCATAACAAGAGCTCCACGGCCAAGGCTATATTTTAGGACAAATCCTGCTGTTACTATGCCATTTTAGCAAAGTACCACTCCTCAAAGAGCCCTGCTGAAAAACTGACTCACCGCTGGTGTCTCTCATCTTGCGGAGCGCACGAGGCAGCAGCGCTGCAAACCACACTGAGGGATCGGCTGGAGAACCGAGCAATCCTCCTGCACAGAGGACTGGGAGGTCCAAAAGGAATCCGGAGCCGGTGAGAGGCAGAAGTGAGGTCTGGGAGTCAGTGGGGGAAAAGGGAAGACGAGGGAGCGGGAACCGGTGCATCGCGTGGGCTCCTCCACTTTCCCACCAGTCGCCCATCTTGACCGCACTTCCACAGCGCGGTGAGGAGGGAAGAAAGACAGACCGCGATAAGCTCCTGTACCAGATAGGAGCACAACAAGTCTCCCACTGTCTGAAACAACCTCTGCTTATACCCGCTAAGAGATAGCAGTGGACGGCTGAATACCAAGAAAGATCACAGCACAGCATAGTGTGGTACAAGCTGAGTCAGGGAGGGGGGAAGAATCAACCCTCTTGCTACCCAGCAGACTTCTCTTACCTAAGGCAATATATTGTATCTCATAAAGCCCCAGAAAATTCCCATCACAAAGAGGACTGATATATATCCTAATATAACAATGGGGCCGCAAAAAGCGCAGAACGCTGTCGAAAAGCTGCATGAATTTGCCAGACAACCAGATGATGAAACGAGGTCACCATTGCCGCAGCTGAATGTTCACACAAGGGCAAGTATAGCATCGGATTTATCAGCGCCTACAGTCACCTCTGAGGAGGACCAAGACGAACTCACGCTCAAACAAGTCTCTGCACAAGTTTTAGAAGCCATAACGGCATGTAAAACCTCTCTCACAGGGAAACTAGATTAAGTTAAAATTGACCTAGGACTGTTACGTCAAGATATGAAAAATCTCTGCGAGAGAGTCCAACATGCTGAAGAACATATTTTGCGTCGTATTATCAGAAACCTTCCATCTACATAGAGGCACAAGACAAGGATGCCCTCTATCACCACTCCTGTTCGCCCTGGCGATTGAAACATTGGCAATTAGGGTAAGTAGCAGCAATAACATAATTGGAGTGACCATGGGAGACAAAGACGACATGATTCTATACCTTCTTTCGCCCAATACATCTCTCAGAGGTGCAATAGACTTGATAGATGAATTTGGGGACTTCTCAGGCCTTAGGATTAATTGGGGGAAATCAGTGTATATGCCTCATGGCAGAGAAAATTGGTCAGGCCCTTCTCATGTAGAGAGATTGAAGGTAATGGACACTTTCAAATTTCACTAAAAAACACTTAGGCATTGTCACTTAATATTTATCCCCTCATTGGTCATATACGGAATAAACTTCAAAACTGGAAGACATTGCCTATTTCAGTGGCAGGACGCATTAACTTAATCAAAATTATTATACTCCCCAAGGCCCTCTACGCTTTGCAACATTCAGAGGGACATATACCCAAATCAATATTTAGAGAAATAGAT
This sequence comes from Bufo bufo, assembly GCF_905171765.1. Classification (NCBI taxonomy): domain Eukaryota; kingdom Metazoa; phylum Chordata; class Amphibia; order Anura; family Bufonidae; genus Bufo; species Bufo bufo. The sequence goes on from NC_053389.1 coordinate 480,410,335, forward strand.
TCTCTCACCATGGTTTTTATCTGGGGCAGATTGAGAGCTAAATTAAGTCTTGACACATTAAAACGTCCTAAAACAGAAGGGGGCATGGCACTGCCAGATTATTATATATATTATCTGGCAGGTCAGCTAAGGCTCATTAGCACTTGGTATTCATCCGATGATCTGCCCATTTCAGAATACTTTTTAAAACATTACCTTAAATGTTACACACTATGGTCAGTTTTGGAAGTGCCCCCTAAATTCCAAAGACCGTTGCTGCCACTGCACAAGTTGGCGCAAATGACATGGAGGGACACCAAATCACTAACCTGTTTCACAGAGGTGGTTTCTGACATACCTGCCACTGAGGAAGGGGAAGCGTCTCCCCGAAACGCGTCTGGCGTCATACCTTTGGATGAATACCCCATTTTTCATGAAGTGCACTACAAAGAAAAGAAACTTTTGGATTCAGTGTTAAAACTATTACAACACGTCATCCATCAGCGCCGACAGAGAGAGGCTTGTGATCCTCACATCTAATTCAAATCATCAGCGGAAGACACGTGGGACGCGAGCGGCTCCACAGCCGGGACACCGGCCGATTCAACGGAGCAAGAGCTCGAAATTAAGTCCCGACTCACCCGACGGTGCCAACAGAGGTAAGCCCACAAACAGTGGGTATAATATTCAGAATTACCTTCTTAAAAATCAACTGAATGAACCGCTTTTGATCACTGAAGTATCATCCTGTACTGCGGCCACATACTAACATATCACAGCAGTCAGCAGTTGGATGCAACATAGTATCAGCTTGTGGCGGCCAAAGTGCTCTTTCTGATACAGAAACTGTGACATGAATCAACTGCACTGGTTACCTTAGCTATACGCTAAAGCATTGGGAGAAACAGCTGATGAGAGCTGATATAATCCACCACTCATCCACAAAAAAGTTGGAATATCTTTTGTTTTAAATACAGATCTTGGATATATTTGTCAGATACAAGAAGAGACTTATTTTCCAGAGATTGGCCCATTGCATGGCTGATTTACATTTTTAAATCAAATATCGGATGTTATGTTATTCTTATTAATTGATATTGTGTCAAGACATCAGATGGATACTGTTTGTGCCAATTTATCCCTCTAATTAAATCTGCCCTTTATACATCCAAGATTATCCAGTCTGGGTGGAGGCAGAGAGAGACATTTGACACTATCAGTATTTATCTTAGAACTGTTACTATTTCGGTCAAATCAATTCATGACAGTTGAATAGAGAACAGATATAAGATATTGTGTTGAATAGTTCCAGAAAATTTTATGTATATTTTATTCATTTTTTATTTTTATCTATTTTAATATATATACTAAATAAAACATCCCATACTTCCATATAAGAGTGACCAATCCATTCTTCTTATACATTTATCCCAAAATCTTTGAGGGGTGACTCAAATTTTGGATTGGAGCACCTGTCCTGAGCGAAATAGAGGTGAGCGGATCCCTTTTTGTTTTACAGGTTTCTGACATACCTCTATGGGCTAATCAATCGCTGCTGCAGTTGCACGCGGTCATGGGAGCAGAGAGATGGCAGACAGCTGGAGTTAAAATTTTAGGAGATCTATATGATCAGGGAGTATTTATGACATTTGAAGCACTGTCCGAGAAATACCACATCCCCCGAACTCAATTGTTTTCCTATTTGCAGCTTCTCTCATCTATACAGAGTAAATTTCCAAGTACCAACATCGCAAATTACTAAATACCCACTTATAGGGGTTGTTAGAACCCAGGGGACTGGTATCAGCAATTTATTCCCATCTCATGCAAGCAAAGGTCAGTGCTAATCCCCTTATGATAATAGATAAATGGAAAAGACAGATACCCACACTCACAGAAGAATTAGTAACAGATTTATTAGAAATCGCATTTACAGGTGACGCCAGCAGCTAAAAACAAAATAATACAACTATACATTATACATCAAGCATATCTCACACCAGCTAGGCTGTACAGAATGGGCAGGACGTTATCTACGGCATGCCCGAGGTGTGGGGAGTTGGAGGCGGACTTCTGGCATATGATGTGGAGGTGTGGTCCGATTGCCACGTTTTGGGAAGAGGTGACGTTCTTCCTGTCAGGCTAATTACCAGTTCGGGTGTCATGCAATCCAGAGATCTGCCTACTGGGAATATTAAACGAGGATAGTTGGGACCACTATGCAACAACATTTTTAAGGGAGTCCTTATTTATCGCACGTAAATGCATTGCTTTGAGATGGTACAATCCCAATAAGCTGACCCTGTCTATGTGGAAACACCAAATAAACCAGATTCTTCCATATATTGTGCTGGTGTACAAACACTGCAACAAACCACAAAAAATTGACAAGGTATGGGGCCTGTGGTGCGGTTCCCCCCACACACAGTACTCGTCCTCGAGACTATGACAAGCTATATTAACAGCTCGAGATTCCTTGGCTCAGTCGGCTTAGTGGGAATAACTGAATGTATGTACAATGTAAGGCATTAATTGGAATTAGGAGACAGTATAAATGCAATGACCAATTGAATCGACCGTAGTTTATAGATAAATGTAAGTTCCACTTTAACTTTTGTTCTGAGACATGTATTAAGAATGTATGTCAATGTACCTCTTTTCCTGTTAATAAACAAGTTTAAAAAAAGAAAAAGACCCTGGTGGTAAGTGATTGACTCCAAAGGCAGCTCCAAAAGTTTTTTTTTTTTTTGTTTCCTGGACCTTTGGGGCCCACTATAGTTTTACAGCCTAGGACCACAGAAACATCCTCTGGTACTCTAGGGGTACATTCCAGTGTTGTTACATCCCATATAATATGCTCTTGTCTGAAAGAGCATTGTTTTTTTTTTTTTTTGTGGGAAGAGCAGATACATTGAAGGTGATATCTAGATATATTGTGTTTGCTTGAATGGCACTTTTGTAGCCAAATGAGAAGATTGAGCCACATATATACGCAATATATCCATACAAGCTGTACTAGAAAAGCAATTTAATGGATTTGGCTGCTAAGAGAGATACTAAAATGATGACTTAGTTTGGAAATAAGTTATTTATTTCATTTCAGTGATCTGTGCATATAAAGAACACTACTGAAAGAAACCGATGTCTCTGATTTTGTGTATTTTCTTTTTTTGAGTGATATAATATGCAAATGTCTACATGTATCTCTCTTAGCAGCCAAATGCTCCCATTAAGTGCCATAATATGATTAAAATGTCATGTTATAGGTTTAAAATTGTATGTATTCCTAATAGAATGTGAACTAATTGACTCAATTGTTTTATGGTGTCATCTAGGGTCTCCAGCATCACTGGATTCTCCCAGTAGCTAGGCTGTTTGACAGTGAATACCATTTCCGTGTAGCGATACCGGTGAGTTCATATCAAATCATATAATCTATTCTGCAATAATTTGGTTGTAATTTTGTTTTCCTTGATGTTACCATGTTGCCTAGGTAGAATTCCAGAATTTGGAAAACATAAATAACAAAGTACAGAGCAGAACAGAACACAACATTTTTGGAATCTACAATTTTGGCAATTCAGTTTTACTTCTGACTTTATAAACTTTTATTGTCATGATGGCAGTCTGTGCCCATGGCTGCCTCTTTCCTTCCAGTGGGCATGAATGCCTTTACATTTACCTTTTCTTCTCTGATGTCCCTTCAGCAGTCTATCTCCACAAGAGTCCTTCTGTTCCTTCACAGAACGTACGGCTGCCAAAGCAGTGCAACTCTGTTTACTCCATGCAGGCTGAGGCTTGTTCTAATAATAATAATAATCTTTATTTATATAGCGCCAACATATTCCACAGCACTTTACAATTCAGTGGTTCATGTATAAACAGTCATAAATAACATAGCAACAGACAAGTCAATAATTAGAGCAAGAGGAATGAGGGCCCTGCTCGCAAGAGCTTACAATCTATGAGGGGAAAGGGGTGCTTGTTTTGTACAATGGTCCAGCCATCTTGGGAAAATAGGGGAGTAGATAGAAAGCTGCATGAGCCAGTCACCAGACGATATCTGCAGTCCTTTTGGGTTCATGGCTGCGGTGGAGAGTATGGTGGAGGATCAGGTACAGGAAATTATAAAAAAATGGGAGAGGAGTTAGATTAGGGGATGTAATAAGCCACCCTAAAAAGATGTGTTTTTAGGGAACGCCTAAGACTGTGTATGTTGTAATTTAACCTAATTTCTTGGGGTAGGGCATTCCAGAGAACCGTTGCAGCTCAGGAGAAGTCTTGGAGCCAGGAGTGAGAGGTTCGGTTTATGGTGGATGTCAGTCATAAATCGTTTGCAGAGCGTAGAGCATGGGTAGGGTGGTAGACAAGAGATGTATGGGGGTGCAGTACTGTAGAGAGCTTTGTAGGTGAGAACAAGCAGTTTAAATTGGAGTCTATACTGTGTGGGCAATCAGTGCAATGACTGGCACAGAGTGGCAACATCGGAGTAGTGGTTAGACAGATAGGTGACCAGCGAATGATACACTGAAAGAGCAGTCAGAAAGATATGAAGAAAACCAGGAGAGGACAGTGTCCTTTAGGCTGAAATATTGTAGCATGGTAAGTAGTAGATGGTGGTCTATAATGTTGATCGTGAATATTCTAATCGCAAATTTTTATCGCGAATATTGGCACTTCAAGAATTTGTGAATATTGTGCTATATCTTCGTAATCGCGAATATACAAGATTTTTTTTCATCAGTACCCATGATCCCTCACTGCTACTTGCTTGTGGGCCAATGACTAGGCTGCAATATCTTTGAATTTAGGAGTAGTGTTGATCGCAAATTTTCGTATCTCAAATTTTTCGATTGCCGATTTTCGCATTCAGGAAAATAATGACTGGAGATCACGAATTCTTGAATTCACGAATATTTGCCTAAATATTCGTGAAATATCGCGAATATTGCCCCTGCCGCTCATCACTGGTGGTCTATAGTGTCAAAAGCTGCAGCGAGGTCAAGGAGAATGAGCAGAGAGTAGTCACCATTGCAGCTTGCTGTCAGGAGGTCATTTTATCACTTTGGTAAGGGGAGTTTCTTTAGAATGTAGGGTGCGGAAAACAGATTTTAATGGATCAAGGAGAGTGAGCAGATAGATGGATGAGGCAAGAGCAGACCAGACACTCCAGGAGTTTAGAGATGAAGGGCAGATTTGAGACTGGTCTGTAGTTCGTTGTGCAGGATGGGTCAAGAGAAGGTTTTTTTAAATTAATGGACTAATTATAGAGTGTTTGAAGGAGGAGGGAAAGATACCAGAAGAGAGAGGGAGAGGTTGAAGATTTTTGTTAGGTGAGTGGTGACAGCCGGAAAGAGAGACTGGAGTAGGTTTCTACTTTCTTCATGGAATTTACTGTAGATATGGGAATATCTCTTTAATTCTATGAATGTGTAAAGCAGCTCTGTATCAGAAAAAATAAATTATGAATTAATCAGTACCGAGTTTTGGACATATTTAGAAAAACAAAATAGTGTTCAATGGTGGACATTTATGTTACGTTAAACACATCTGTGACATTGTGATAAGTGAAATCAATGAGCAGCAACCCTATATAGTTTATCTTCCAACCTCATTAAACATCCTTAACTATCCTAGAAATTAGAAATAGAAGAAAGACAGGAGGCAGCGCCTCATGTGTGGTGTTGTATAGTAAAATAATAAAAAATTTGTAAGAGCTCTTACCAGAAGATGTTGTGAGAAGTCACAACACCTATACGAAGCTTGTGATGATTTTCCCGATCAGCGTGCGGGCTGCCTTACACTCCCCAAAAATCGCCCACCAGTTCACACAGTACTTCAGACCCATTTCTGGAAAAAGAAGACTCGAACACGAGGTTGTAGGGGAGGTATCCAAAAAAGGAGAATCGTCCAAAGACTAGAGATAATTAAATCTGAATCTCTTTCTACTGTAAAAATCTTTAATCTCTCTTCTCATATATTGACTGCAGCAGAAACCAAGTTACTTGAGAAAGGATTATCCTTCTGCCCATTTAATACTGTAAATCCTTTTGAGCTGTTTTTGGATATACAAAAATTTAGGCGAAACCTTACAATTAAAAGGCATTTTGAGGTTGAAAATATCAAACTTCCTCCAAAGAAAAAAAATAGACCAATAGACGGAATTATCCACATTCACACATCAAGATGTTAGACCAAAGTCTAATTTTTTTCCCCTTCAAAGTCAGGGACATCATATCCCCACTTTTTTTTTTTGATCTTATATCTTCTGATATTAAAACAATGACTTCTGTACCAATTATGCCAAATAGAAAAGAAAATCTTAGCAAACCCCAAAAAAATGCGCTAAAAAAACTGCCAATGAAAATATGATTGTTCGCCCAGCAGACAAAGGGGGTGGGATAGTATCCAAGACTTTGTTGATTATGAGAAGGAAGCACTAAATATCCTCAATGATACAGTTTATTATGAAAAAGTGTAAAAAAAAAAACTTTCCAGGTATAAACAAAGATCTCACGAAAATAATAAAGGATGCCCATGATAGAAATTATATAAAGAATGCCTAGAGCCCCCTGCACCCCCTATTTCTATCACCTCCCAAAAATACACAAAAATGGAAAATATCCGCCTGGCAGACCAATTGTGTCAAATACAAAATGCGCTACAAGTAATCTTTCACATTATCTGGATCTATTCCTGCAACCCTATGTACGCACATTACCCAGTTACCTTCACGATTCTACTCAGCTAATTCGGGAATTAGAAGACATCACTTGGAAAGATTCATATGCATTATTCACCATGGACGTTACAGCCCTATATTCCAACATTCAACATGATTTGGGCATACAGTGTGTAAAAACCGTCCTAGAGGGAGATCCCACTTTGAAACCACCCCAAGTAAATTTTCTTCTAGATAGTCTGTGCTTCATTTTAGAGAACAATTTCTTTATCTACAATAGCGTAACATACCATCAACACAGGGGTACCGCCATGGGTACGAAAGTGGCGCCGTCCTTTGCGAATCTTTTTATGGGGGAGTTTGAAAGGCTATACATTCAAAACACCGTACCCCCTATTCAACAACTCGTGTACTTCAAAAGGTATATTGATGATATCTTTATCATATGGGATGGCGATAAAAACACCGCTTTACAATTCTGCAATACTATAAGTAATACAGGTTGGGGAATTAATTTCACCCCAAAATACAGCAGAAGCGAGATCGAATTTTTTGATATTATTATCTCCACCGAAAATAACCAAATTGGCCACTAAAACATATTTTAAATCTATTGATACAAATAGCTATATTCATTTTTCGAGTTTTCATAACAAAAAATGGTTGGAAAACATCCCATATAGTCAATACAAACGGATCCAACGAAATTGTACCCTTGATAGCGATTTTAAAAATCAGGCAAAAATTCTTGAAAGAAGGTTTATTGAGAAAGGCTATCCGAGGAAACTTATAAAAAACACCTATGGCAGAACCACTATGGACACACAAGAAACCTGTCTACAACCCACAAAAAGACAAGGGACACATACAGAAATGAATATAAATTTTGTCACACAGTTTAATACATCCAACAACGATATATGCACAATCTTTTCGAAACATTGGCATATCCTATTACAGGATCCATACCTTGCCAAATATTTGCCCCCCAAGCCTAGAATGATCTATAGGAGAGCCCCGACGATTAAGAACTTCCTCGCTCCTAGCAAGCCGAAACACAAAAAAGTTAGTTCAGATGGCCCACACTTACCCCCTAAAAAAATAGGCAGTTACAAATGTGGAAAAAGTCTGGGCCTATGCTTTAAGGTTAACCAATAAATGCACATACTTCTCGTCAAATAAAAATGGGACTACCTTTGCGATAAAGCATCACCTAACGTGTCAATCCAGCTATGTAATTTATCTAATTGAGTGTAGCTGCGGGCTTCAATATGTAGGCCGCACAACTTAGGAGTTACACTGTAGGCTAAACCAGCATAGGCACAATATCCAAAAGCATTACCAAAAACATAGCCTCTCCAGACATTGTGCCTCTACATCAGAGAGAGAGAAACACCCAATCAAGATCACACCAATCGATTACATACCAGAAAACCCATATAATCGGTTTAGTACCCTCCAGCGACGAGAAGTCTACTGGTTGTACCAATTAGATACCCTTGCGCCACAAGGGTTAAATGAAATAAATGAGACCATCTTCTAGGGTAATCTATTTCTCCTCCTTTCCCCCTTATTTTTTTTTTAAAACCCTTTTTTTGAAAAAAAAATTATTAAACATGTTTTCACTAATAACTAATATCCAGTGATATTTCACCAAATGGGATTCCACCAAGAATAATTTTTATATTCACGTAATGGACTTACTCACCAAAATATTTTATGATATTATATTTATTTCCTTCCCTGATTGTTCTTTGAAAATCCGGCCCATCTATTTTTCTTCAGTCTTTAACTGCCAATACTATTCTTATATAGCACACACTTGCAGTTCTACATTACTGCCCAAATAACTTTGTTAGTTACATTTATGAAACTGTGTCTATGATAATAATTGATACAGTTTCATAATAAAAACACATCACTACATTATATTGATACTTACTACCTTCTGGACTTGGAGAGGATAATGTTCTGTGCTTTTTCTTCTTCCCCTTTTTTTAAACAAATCAGTTTTCCAACATTTACTTATATGAAAAATCACCCAACTAAATAAAACCACTATACTCTAACTGGATTTTATACTCTGGTGTATTTCCCAGATATGCGATTAGGAAACGAATACACCTTCTGATATTGATAGCGCACAGTAATTTTATATATATATATATATATATATATATATATTATATATATATATATATATATACACACACACACACACACATTTTTTGTTTTTTTATTTCTATTTTTTAATTTTGAAACAAACGATTCTTTGACTCAGAATATAGAATAAAATAAATTAATGTAACCACCATACTTTAAACCACCCGTTGCCCGCTCCCTGTAAAAAAAAACTAGTATGAGATCTACACACCCGCAAACAACCTAAAATGCGGTCAATCCTATTACATTAGCACTGCCATATCTCACAGCACACTCTACAATAAATATCTTCTAAAAGAAACCAGTTCTATTACTAAATAGGTCCGTAAGGACCTTGAATGCCTGATGACGTTTTTTCATTGTCTGTGATACACGCCCATCCCCCGCCCCTTTCCCTCCCTCTGCTCCACCTTCCCTGGGTCTCACGTGCCATTTTTGAGTTTAAATAACCGCTATATGTGAATGCTGCTTCATGTTGTATATTGCCCTGATGAAGGGGGCTCTCCGCCCTGAAACGCGTCAACTGTAAATAAAAAGTATTGTGTTACCAATACTTATCGGTTTTCGACTCCTGCTGACAGCGCCATCCTAAAGGTTCAGTTTCTTTCTTCTTCTGCATCGAGAAATTAGAAATAAATATTTATCAGGCATTGGGATTATTTTAAAATCGACTTTAGACCTCTGATTCTTAAGGACTGTAAAAAGTATTTCTGTTCAAAGCTCTACTATTTTCCACCCCCCAGCCCCCCCTAAATTGAAAGCAAGAAGATTGTCATATTGTAAATCTTTATTGGTGGACTCCTTGGTTCAGTCCTTGCTACCTTCCTTCCTACCATCTCTCTACAGATTACAATGTTAGTTAGTTGCTTCTATTAATCAAACACTTGTACCATCACTGTGCAAAATGTCCTAGAAGGGCTATAGTGAAGGTTCTCTTTTTACTGTGTTTACAAATATGCATTGATTACAGGTCCTTGAGCAGCTCTGCTTAGATGAAAAACTAAATTATTCAAAATGTTATTTTAACTGTTAAAATAGCAAACATTATGTTACTTATTGGCTGTTTGTAGCTTTTTGTTTAAGTAACATCTCGAACTGCAATATGTTGCCTCCTGGCAGCTGTCAATGTTTATTTTTAAGCTAATGATAATTTGTTTATTTTCTTTCTAGGATCTTGCAAACTGCTCAACAGATTCACACTTTGCTGGAATCCGATACACAGACTATTTCTTTTATTTTTATCGGGAATGTAATTTTTGATGTTACATTATTTTAATACGGAGCATGAACCTTCCAATTGTATATATGACAAGTACCACTGTTTCTTCAGGTGCAGTCTAGTGTATTTTAGCACTCGGACCACATGATATTCCAAAATGTACAAGATGGTATTCACAGGTCTACAGCGCCTCAGTATATACTATATCTATCATCTATATTAGGGCTCATGCACACGACCGTAGCCATTTTTGCAGTCTGCAAATGGTGGATCTGCAAAACATGGATACTGGCCGTGTGCATACCACATTTTGCGAAATGGAACGTCCGGCCCATAATAGAACAGTCCTATCCTTGTCTGTATTGCGGACAAGAATAGGACATGTTCTATATTTTTGCAGATGAAACCGAATGGACATACGGATGCGGACAGCACACTAAAGTGCATGGGTCCGCATCCGACCCGCAAAAAATGCGGATCAAAAGCGGACCCAAGATACGTTTGTGTACATGATGAGCCCTTAAGCTCAGGTTTGAACTGTCAGTTATGCACTGCAATGTGGTCAGTATTGTTCACAGTGATTCCTGAGAACTGAAGTTTTTTAAATTACTGATCCCTCTCATACAATTACTGTATTGGATTCTTTCAAAACTCTTTATTTAGTAGCAAAATTATATAGACAATCTGAACAATATTCAAATACAAAACACTTGTATCACAAGTTTGGATGAAAGCAGTATGCGGGGGGGGGGGGGCGAGGAAAGACCAGGAGAGGAGGGGAGGGGGGTTATATGGATATCAATTCTGCTTCCTACTGTATCGTATTCTTAACATTTCTTATAAGTTGAAGAATCATTGTTAAATATGTAGGTTAATTGCTCCTGGACTGGGTAAAGAGATTAAGCTGAATGTGAGATGAAAAACCAATCATGTAATTACGGATTCTGTTCATTCAGCTCATTCCTCATTGTGCAGTTTCTGTCTAAACAGTAAAATATTTTGTTGTATTTTGCTGTTTTTCCTTACATTGATTTGAATAGTGCACAGTCATGTCACGGCTTGTTACTGGACAATACGGTGGGTCTTCTGGTACAGTTCCTACTAATGTACTCAGGGACTGATTTCATATGTGTTTATGTACAGTAATGTATGGTATTTTATATTTGTGGTTTAAAATGAATTAGTAACACATTAATTGATGTCTAGCCGTACTGTATATCCAAATACCTCTGATTATATATATATTAATGTAAGTATTGAGGTATATTCCCTTAAAATTGTTGATTCTATGAGAAATTATCACTATACATATGGCATCCAAAAAGAGTCTGTTTGGCAGCACACGGTGGCCATGAGGCCTGAGGCAAGGAAGCCATACAGGCTCAATACACACTAATCTGCTGTGGATCAGACCTCCATTCGCATTGTGCATGCGCTGCTAACTAGAAGTCTTGTGGCTGAGCATTCCTGTTTACTGCCCTATGTCAGAAACTAGAAAAATTTAATTTGTCCATGTTCTGGCCATAAAAAACACAGACAAGTGTTTAAACTGACTGCATACTTATGAATTCCATGTGTGGTCTGTTTTTCACGCAGACCCATTAATTTGAATTAGTAAGTCTTGCAGGAAAATTAGACCAACATAGAACATGCTGCAAAAATTCCCCATGTGAATATACCCATTGATTTTAATGGGTCAGTGTTCAATCCAGGTGTGGTCCATTCTAAACTTGGACAGCATCCAAATGGAACGTAGCCTTAGGTGGCTTCTGGTTAAAGGGAGTCTGTCACCACTATATGACCATATACAGCACTTACATGACGCTGTAGCACACCTATACATGATTCTAATGGTACCTTTGTTATTTTCTTTAGACATCCAGAAGCAGGAAAAACTTTTATTTCATATGCAAATGAGCACTCGCAAGTGCCCAGGGGCGGCATTCAGTGTGTAGGTGCCCAGGCTGCTCTGCCTTTTTAACCGTTACTCCTCCCCCAGCCTCTTCCTTTGCCCGCCCTCCAATTCCCTTGTATCATCCCTAGGTACGGCCGAGATCCCACACCTGCGCACTGCTTCGCCGAGCCGGGGCATGCACACTGCAATGCCCATTTTGGGTACGGCATCAATTCAACTAGTGCGCATGCGCCAGCCGGCGAAGCAGTGCGCAGGCGCGGGATCTCGGCCGGACCTAGGGATGATACAAGGGAATAGGAGGGCGGGCAAAGGAAGAGGCTGGGGGAGGAGTAACGGTTAAACAGGCAGAGAAGCCTGGGCACCTACACACTGACCACCACCCCTGGGCACTTGCGAGCGCTCATTTGCATATGAAATAAACGTCGTTTTTCCTGCTTCTGGATGTCTAAAGAAAATAACAAAGGTACCATTAGAATCATGAAAAAAGAGAGATGGAAGGGGCACTCTCTACATATGGGATCACATGAAGAGTTTAGTGGGGTGACAGAGCCCTTTAAATTAACCCAATTGGAGGGAAATATATTTTATTTAGGAAGTACTACTAATAACTCTAAAATACAATTCCATAAATGACACAAAATAGAATAAAATACAGTTCCGTAAAAAAATATATTCACTACAGAGGATAAAGGGATATGTTGGGAGCAGTCCTCTAAGTGGTCCAATAGATCTAGCTACTCCTTTGGATTGAGTGTTTCAATACAGTTCCACAATACAGTTCCACTTTGTGGAACTGTATTGAAACACTCAATCCAAAGGAGTAGCTAGATCTGTTGGACCACTTAGAGGACTGCTCCCAGCATATCCCTTTATCCTCTGTAGTGAATATATTTTTTTACGACAAGTGCATTTTATTCTATTTTATGTCATTTATGGAATTGTATTTTAGAGTTATTAGTAGTACTTCCTAAATAAAATATATTTCCCTCCAATTGGGTTAATTCAACTCTTCATGTGATCCCATATGTAGAGAGTGCCCCTTCCATCTCTCTTTTTTCATATTCTGCAACACAGGCCTAGGGTGAGGCCTATAGAGGTGAGCACCTTGTATCTATAGCCGATTGGTGGGTGTAGCCGCTGTTTCCCATTTTTTACCATTAGAATCATGTATAGGGGTGCTACAGCACCATATAAGTGCTGTATATGGTCATATAGTGGTGACAGACTCCCTTTAACAATGTTGGATTTTAGCAAGCCCTACATATTACTAGTGTTGATCACGAATATTCGAATTTTTATCGCGAATATAGGTACTTCGAAAATTCACAAATATTTCGAATATAGTTATATATATTCGCAATTTCGAATATTCGAAATTCCCCCCCCCCCCTTTTTTTTTTTTTTTTTTTTATTCGATTTTTATTTTAATCAGTACACATGATCCCTCCCTGCTTCTAGCTTGTGGGCCAATAAGAAGGCTGCAATATACTTGACTTTAGGAGTAGTAGTGTTAGCCAATTTTGCTCTATATTAGTTTTTTTCGAATATTCGCTATATTGCTATATATTCTTGTTTTAGAATATTACGAATATTCGAAAAAACTAAGTTATAGCAATATAGCGAATATTCGAAAAAAATCGAATATAGAGCAATTTAGCTAATATAGTGCTATAATCTTCTTTGTATAATAGTTGTAAGTTGAAAATTCGCATATTACACAATCATTACCTTGCCGATTTTTTCAAGTAAAAAAAAAAAAATCGTGAATTTTTGCATTTTTGCCGAATATTCTATAAAATATTTGCGAAATGTCGCAAATTCGAATATGACCCCTGCCGCTCATCACTACATATTACATTGTTGACGGGCCCAATAATCTAATATGTATGGACAGGTTACATTTAATAAGACTACTTTCACACTAGCGTTTTGGCTTTCTGTTTGTGAGATCTGTTCAGGACTCTCACAAGCGGTCCAAAACGGATCAGTTTTGCCCTAATGCATGGAATGGAAAAGGATCAGCTCATAATGCATCAGTTTGCCTCCGTTCAGTCACCATTCCAAAAGGATCCATCCTGGCACATAATGCAAGTCAAAGTCGACGGATCCCATTTGACTTTCAATGGTGTTCAAGACGGATCCATCATGGCTCTAGAAGACATAATACAACTGGATCCGTTCATGACAGATGCATGCGGTTGTATTATTGTAACGGAAGCGTTTTTGCAGATCCATGACGGATCCGTGTAAAAGTAGCCTAACACTGTTGCTAGAAAAGGGTTTTTTGCTTAGGGTCTGCCTACAACCTTATTCTAGCTCTAAGGCCCCTTTCACACGAGCGAGTATTCCGCGCGGATGCGATTCGGGAGGTGAACGCATTGCACCCGCACTGAATACCGACCCATTCATTTCTATGAAGTGAATGGGGTTGCGTGAAAATCGCAAGCATCCGCAAGCAAGTGCGGATGCGGTGCGATTTTCACGCATGGTTGCTAGGTGACAGTCTATTCACTGTATTATTTTCCCTTATAACATGGTTATAAGGGAAAATAATAGCATTCTGAATGCAGAATGCTTAGTAGGTGATCAATTGAGGGTTAAAAAAAAAAAATAAAATTAACTCACCTTCTCCTCTTGTTCGCGTAGTTCCCGGTCTCCTCTTTACTTCTTTAATGATGAACTACCGGCTAGGACCTGTGGTGACGTCAGATCACATGCTCCAATCACATGGTCCATCACCACGGTGATGTACCATGTGATTGGAGCATGTGATCTGACGTCACCAAAGGTCCTTTAGCCCACAGCTCATCATTAAAGAAGTAAAGAAGAGACCGGGAACTACGCGAACAAGAGTAGTTAATTTTTTAATTTTTTTTAACACTCAATTGATCACCTACTAAGCATTCTGTATTCAGAATGCTATTATTTTCCCTTATAACCATGTTATAAGGGAAAATAATAACATCTACACAACACCTAACCCAAGCCCGAACTTCTGTGAAGAAGTTCAGGTTTGGGTACCAAACATGCGCGATTTTTCTCACGCGAGTGCAAAACGCATTACAATGTTTTGCACTCGCGCGGAAAAATCGCGGGTGTTCCTGCAACGCTCCCGCACCTTTTCCCGCAACGCCCGTGTGAAAGAGGCCTAAGTCTAGCAACAATTTGATGACTGCCCATTTTAACACCGGGTAGGACAGTCAGATCAGATAGCACTGCAGTTTGCAGATGGTCAATGGTGCCCAAAAAAAACACGTTACAACAAGTCACATTTTTAGTTTTCCATACAAATTTAGATGTACAGTCATTTGTCACCCATCAAAATGAACAGAAGTAGTAACAGCTGATATGTTACCTTTGGATATTTTATCCAATCTTTCACCCAAGTGTTTTTCAGCAATACCGAAGATTCACATATAGTGTAATTTTGCTCCATGGATTTGTTTGCATGCGTTACATGCAGATATGGATGTGAACTCGCTGTAGATAAATCTGCATCAGGTTTGTTGCAAATCTGCATCAAAATACACACGTAAAAAATCTCCATGTGAATCCCCCCAGAATTTCATCTAATATGTATTAAACTGTTAATAGAGTTGTTTGGCTGGGATTTTCTTTTTTAAATATAAGGGTTAAAATCATGGCTTAAAAAAAAAATAAAGTTATGCTCACCTTTCCAATCCCTGGCCTCTTCTGTTCTAATGATTTTTAGGTCCATTGCCAGTAGTGACCTGCTTTCCGGCTGGATAACCCATTTAAGGCCAGTATCCATACCATGCCTTTCTTTTTGGGATACAGTGGATACTTGTGAAGGGTTTGTCATAATTGACATATGGTTTGCACAAACATATAAAATAAATGTATATTTAATCTATCCATATAAATGAGCAAATAAACTGACCATGATATACAAGCAATACATACATGACCGGATATGTAATGTCATCGACATTTATTCCCAATACAGTCTCCAAGATGTTTATAAATGAATATATGAATTAACCCCACACTGTGAATGTCCGGCACGAATGGGAAGTACTCATGGGAGTTGTCTGTAAGTGACAACTGACATGCTGCTGTAAAGTCAGTAGTTGGAGATTACAGAAATTTGACACCTTTTTTCCTCCCCCATTCCAATAGCCATAACTTGTTTAATTTTCTGTCAATATAGACATATGAAAGCTTATTTTTCTTTTGCGGGATAAGTTGTATTTTTTTAATGGCACTGTTTAATTTACTAAGTCTTGTATTGGAAAACAAGAAAAAAAATTCTCTGTGGTGTGAGAAAAAAAAAAAAAAATTTTGACAAGGTTTTGAGTTTTGATATTACGGTGTTCACTGTGCACTAAAAATGACATGACGCCTTTATTCTGCGGCTCAATACGATTACAGCGATACCAAATTTGTCTTTTTTTTTTTAATACTTTAAATACAAATAAAAGAAAAAAAAATCGCAAAAATGTCACTTTTTTATTGTAGATTTTTAATGCATGTCTGCAGTAAATCTTGTTGGCGCACAACACTATTGCATTTTTATCTCCTTAGTGGCATCATTCATTTTAGCCTTAAGGACCAATAATTTTTTCCCCCTTTGTGTTCTAGCAGTCATAACTTTAATTTTTTTCTTCTAAATTTTCATTTTGCGGGATTAGTTGTAGGTTTTTTTTTTAGGGGGAAAGGTTCAAAAACAGCAAATTTTATATTATTTTGTGGAATTTATTTATGACGTTCAGGCCTCATGCACACGACCGTTGTTGTGTTCCGTTCCGCAAAATGGGGTTCCGTTGTTCCGTGATCCGTTTTTGTTTCCGTGTGTCTTCCTTTATTTTTGGAGGATCACCAGACATGAAGGAAAGTAAAAAAAAAAATCTAAGGCAGGTTTGCCATGCAAATGATAGGAAAAAAACGGACGCGGACGACAATCTTGTGTGCCTCCGCGTTTTTTCACCGTCCTATTGACTTGAATGGGTCCGCGAACCGTTTTCCGTGAAAAAAAATAGGACAGGTTATATTTTTTTGACGGACTGGAACCACGGATCACGGACGACAAACGGTGCATTAGCCGAGTTTTCAACGGACCCATTGAAAGTCAATGGGTCCGCAGAAAATCACGAAAAATGGAACAACGGACACGGAATAAAACAACGGTCGTGTGCATGAGGCCTCACTGTGTGGTAAAAATAACATGATTTTATTATGTGGAATTTGGTATTGTCAGCTTTCAAACAAGATCAGTTGCATGTTTCTAGCTACTACCATTCAGGAGCATTCATCTAATGCAGCGAATCCCCCCCCACCCTCCACTTCTGCCAAAGCTGAGCTCCGCAGAACAGTTAAGTACTTTTCCCACTGCCAGAGCTGAGCTGGGGCAAACAGTTAGGTGGTTAAATACATTAAAAGGTATACTCATCTCATTGATACCCTGCCGCTCCCATTCCAAGGATGTCCAACCCCCTACCATTCTCCACTTCCACTGGGGTGTTGACATACCTACACAGGGACATGTGACCGCTGCAGCCAATCACTTGTTGCAGCAGGAAGTGGATAACAGCAGAAGACTGTCAGCCTCAGTACAGGAGCAGTGGGGGATCAATGAGATTCACCATTAAGTGCACCAGTCAATGGGGCTCATGTGGGGGGACATTGTGTCTGTAGGGGGCCTTGTAGCTGTCATGGATGGTATCGTGTTGTGCATAAAGGGGCATTGTGGCTGTAATAGAGGTGGTATATGGTGTCAAAGTGTGGTGCCAAATATCCTTGGGTGGCAAACTCTCTAGAGGTGCATCATAGCTGGAAAAAGCTTGTATGTGGGGAAAGCATACATCTACAACCACAAAAGATGTCAGTGAGTCATTTGATAGAAAATAGACTTTGTTTATTCCTCTGATTGTACATGAGCAGCCCTCTCTTTACCTGTCCACAGTATGGTGGTATTAACTGGTCATGTTACATCTGCATTTAGATGTTAAGGTATGCTTTACATATAGCAAAAGTTTGAGCACCCATGGTCAAAATTACTGTTGCTGTGAACATTTAAGCAAGTTGAAAATGAAATAATCTCCAAACGGCATAAAAGTAAAGATGAAACACACCTTTCAACATGTTAAGCAATATCAATTTATTATTTTGGTTTTGTACAATTAGAGTGAAAAGGAAAAAATACCTTGCAAATTTTGGGAACTGAAGGAGATTTGAGTGCTCAGATAACTTTGACCGAGGTCTCAGACCTTAAATAGCCTGTTAGGGTTAAGGCTTGTTCACAAACATTGTTAGGAAAGGCCAGGTGATGCAAATTTCAAAATGTTATAAATACCCAGACTTTTCTAACCTTGTCCCAAAAAACAGCAGCCATGGGTTCTTCTAAGCAGCTGCCTAGCACTGAAAATTAAAATGGTTGAGGCCCACAAAGCAGGAAAAAGCTATAAGAAGATAGCAAAGCATCTTCAGGTTGCCATTTCCTCAGTTTAAGATGCAATTAAGAAATGGCAGGTAACAGAAACAGCTAAGGTCAAAAGAAGGTCTGGAAGACCAAGAAACATTTCAGAGAGCTGCTTGTAGGATTGCTAGAAATGCTAATCAGAACCCCTGCTTGACTGCAAAAGATCTTCAGGAAGATATAGCAGACTCTGGAGTTGTGGTACATTGTTCTACTGTTCAGCAACACCTGCACAACTATGGCTTTCATGGAGGAGTCATGATAAGAAAACCTCTCCTGTGTCTTCACCACAAAAATTCAGTGTAAGAAGTTTGGAAATGAGAATCTAAACAAGCCTGATGTGTTTTATAAACAAGTCCTGTGGACCAATATGGTTAAAATAGAACTTTTTGATCACAATGAGAAAAGGTATGTGTGAAAAATCTCAGTAAACATTAAGCATGGAGGTGGATCAATCATGCTTTGGGGTTGTGTGGCAGCCAATGGCAAGGGGAGCATTTCCCAAGTAGAATGAAGAATGGATTCAATGAAATTCCAGGAAATTCTGGAAGCAAAAATCAACTGTAAAAAGCTGAAGTTGAAAAGAGGATGGCTTCTACAAATGGATAATGATCCTAAATAGAGATGAGCGAATTTCTCAAAATTTCGATTCGGCCGGTTCACCGAATTTTCGGAAAAGATTTGATTCGATCTGAATTTATTAGTGGCAAATCGCTTTAAAAAACAGCTTATCTCCTGGCTTCAGAGAGCCTGTATAGTGGTGTAGAAAACTGTGCCTTGCAGTAACACGCATAGGGAGTCTGTTGCAGTAGTGAAAAAATACTGTGAGTCACTATGACACACACATGACAGGCGTCACTCTTAGAATCACTGCACACTTCACTCATTTGGTCAATAAAGGGGCCGAAACTGACCAAATAACTGAAATGTGAACTCAGCCTTACAAGTCAATGTTAGCGCCAGGTATAAAGAACAGTGCAGAGGCCCAAGATCCTACTATAGCGTGAAAGAGCGCACTACTTTTACACCGTCGTCAACTGATTCCACAAAGATATCTACAGAACCTGTCCTATTAAACGCTTATTCAAGTAGAGCCCCCCTGACAGAGTGGAGATGGTGTCAGCAGTAAGTTTGTGTTGACAGTCACTGACTATTTTGCCCTTCCTCTAATCCGTCAGAACAATAACCCCCAAAAAATGGATCCTGTCTGTTGAGCATCCGCCTTCACTCAGTCAGCATTTGGTCAGTAATCCATCAGTATTGCTAAAGCCCAGAAAAAACAGGAGTGGATCCAAAACAAAGATGACACGTGAATGGAATATTTGCATGTCTTCTGTGTTTTGTACCCACTCCTGCTTTTGGCTACCAAATCATAAGCCAATTCTGATGGGACCATACAGGCCTTACAGCTGCTACATAGACGGGATCCATTTTGTGTCTTATTTTTCCTTCCTTCTGACAGATCAGAAGAAGGGTCAAATAAATGATGATGTCAACCAGGCAAAAAAAAAAAAGGCAAAATAGTGGCCCAGTCATGAAGTGGGGAGGTTGGGAACAGCATGAGGTCCACAGAGTGGCCCAATGACATAGAGGTGAGGTGGAAGCTACACGAGGAGACCACAGAGTGGCCCAGTGACATAGTGGTGAGGTGGCAGCAGCATGAGGGGACCACAGAGTGGCCAGTGACAGTGTTGAGGTAGAAGCAGCATGAGGAGACCACAGAGTGGCAAGGTGTCATGGTGTGGAGGTGGCAGCAGTAGAATGAGGAGACCACAGAGTGGCTCAGTGACATAGTGTTGAGGTAGCAGCAGCATGAGGAGACCACAGAGTGGCCCAGTGACATAGTGGTGAGGTGGCAGCAGCATGAGGAGACCACAGAGTGGCTCAGTGACATAGTGGTTAGGTGACATCAGAATGAGGAGACCACAGAGTGGCTCAGTGACATAGTGTTGAGGTAGCAGCAGCATGAGGAGACCACAGAGTGGCCCAGTGACATAGTTGTGAGTTGGCAGCAGCATGAGGAGACCACAGAGTGGCCCAGTGACATAGTGGTGAGGTGGCAGCAGCATGAGGAGACCACAGAGTGGCTCAGTGACATAGTGGTTAGGTGACATCAGAATGAGGAGACCACAGAGTGGCTCAGTGACATAGTGTTGAGGTAGCAGCAGCATGAGGAGACCACGGAGTGGCCCAGTGACATAGTTGTGAGTTGGCAGCAGCATGAGGAGACCACAGAGTGGCACAATGACAGAGTCAGGAGGTGGCAGCAGCATGAGGAGACCACAGAGTGGCAAGGTGACATGGTGTGGAGGTGGCAGCAGCAGAATCAGGGGGCCACAGAGTGGCACAATGACATAGTGTGGAAGTGGCAGCAGCAGCAGCATGAGGAGGCCACAGAGTGGCAAGGTGACATCAGCATGAGGAGACCACAGAGTGGCAAGGTGACATCAGCATGAGGAGACCACAGAGTGGCAAGGTGACATGGTGTGGAGGTGGCAGCAGCAGAATCAGGGGGCCACAGAGTGGCACAATGACAGAGAGTGGAGGTGGCAGCAGTAGCATGAGGAGACCACAGAGTGGCCCAGAGCCAGAGTTGACAGCAGCATGAGGAGACCACAGAGTGGCACAATGACAGTGTGGAGGTGGAAGCAGCAGCAAAAGGAGACCACAGAGTGGCAAGGTGACATCAACATGAAGAAGACACCACAGAGTGGCAAGGTGACATCAGCATGAGGAGACCACAGAGTGGCACAATGACATAGTGTGGAGGTAAAAAAGAGGGAGGGACCACAGTGTGAGGCGCTAGTCGAGGCAAAGGAAGGTATCAATAAAGGTATCTGGAAGGTACGTATAGTTGACCCCTACGGATCAATAGTACTGACACCAGAAGTATCTAATATTTAGACCAATTGTTAGTCACTGGATGGTGGTAGGTGCATTCAGGAGAGTTCTATTTTCCTGTTGTTTGGAAATAAAGGATTTTTTGCAAGAAGTACCGACTCTGGGACTGCTGCCTCATCCTAAGATTCTTGAAGCGATCCAGGATTGGGAGGACTTTTTGTTGGGTGTCTTGAGCTTTATCCCTCAAAATTTCCTCCCAGTGAAGTGAGTGGAGATCACTAATACCTATTGATTTTATATTTTTTAGATTAATTATATTTATTTCTATTGATTCTATATGGGACCAAACCTGGTGTCATTAGTGTGGATCTCACTGCTACTTGATTTGAATGTTCAGGTATTATTCCTGTTTACACTCTCCTGAATGCACCTACCACCATCCAGTGACTAACAATTGGTCTAAATATTAGATACTTCTGGTGTCAGTACTATTGATCCGTAGGGGTCAACTATACGTACCTTCCAGATACCTTTATTGATACCTTCCTTTGCCTCGACTGGCGCCTCACACTGTGGTCCCTCCCTCTTTTTTATCTTCATTTTATGTATGTGTTGAACTAGTTCAAACTACCGACCACATCTGGCAGCCTATCGATCACCATACCTAACTCTCCGCTTTACCCACTCTTTTATTTCCTCCTCCTCTGGCGCCCGGCAAATAATTATATAGACTTCTTGGATTTGGTTCCAAGTAAGTCTTGTGATTAACCCTCTACATCATTTTCTCTCATACCTGTTTCATAGTGTGGAGGTGGCAGCAGCAGCATGAGTAGACCTCAGTGGTGAGGTGGCAGCAGCATAAGGAGACAACAGAGTGGGGAGGTGGGTGGCAATAACAGTACCCACTGACGATGGTAGGTGTAAGAAGGAGCCCTTGGCATCAGATGTGTGGCATCAGGCAGGTGGCAGCATCAGAATAGTAGCTGAGGCAGGTAGCCAGAAGAAACCAGTCTCTTTTGTCAAAGTGTTGATGTGGCACCATGGATGATCTAGTCTGATGTATCGGGCATTGGAGTTTCAAAATCCTTGCTGATCCACGCTTGATTCATCTTGACAAAGGTTAGTCTCTCCACAGGCGAGTTCTCCTTGGGGTAACTATGGCTCCCGCCACACTAAACACCCTCTCTGATTCCACACTACTGGCCGGGTAGGACAACTTTTCCAGGGCAAGCTCGGCCAGTTTCGGCCACAAATCCAGTTTGGCTGCCCAGTAGTCCAGTGGATCTTCAATGTGGGGTGGCAGGGTGCTGTCCAAGTATGCCACCACCTGCTGGTTCTGCTCCAGGTCTAGCTGCTGGTGAGTAGTTTCTTCACTAGGCGGTTGAAGAAAGCTGCTCATCAGTCACTCTAGACTCAAGTTTCTACTGATGGAGCTGGTACTGCTCCTACCCCCCCCCCCCCACAGCAGCGTAATGTGAGCACAGAGGGCCCCCCGGTCAGACCTGCGAGAGGATGGGCGATGACGCAAATAGACAGAGGCCAACTGACTACATAGGATGTCTCTATAGTTTGTCCTCCCTCTCAGCTGGTGTAAAAAAAAGGCCCCCATCCTGGACCAGTAGCGAGAGTCCAGCAAGGTTGAGAGCCATAAGTCATCCCTCTGCTGAATAGTGACAATTCGGCTGTCACTATCCAAGCAAGTGAGTATGCAGCGGACGCCTCCATCTCCTCTGCATACTGCCACTGTGTGCCTGGGTCATCTATCTTGTCTTCCTCATCTCCCTCTTGCTTCTCTGGCTTCTCTTGCTCCTCCTCTCCTGTCAACTGTGTAGAAAAACCGTCCATTTTGCTACACATTGTTTGTGCTCCAATGTCCTCCTCCTCCTCCAGTTCAACCTCCACAGGGCTCATGTGGCCATGAGATGTAGGTGCCACATCTCCAGTCCCCTGACCAGCCAGATTTACCAGCATCTGTTCCAGGATATAAAGCAGTGGAATGACGTTGTTCATCCCGTAGTCCTGGCTACTGACAAATAACGTGTATAAAGTAAAGGGTCTGAGCAAACGGCAGGTGTCACGCATGGGCTGCCACTGGCTAACATCGAAGTTACAAAGGGGAGTACCTCTGTCCACCTGTATCATCAAGAAATCATTTATGGCCGTTCTCTGTTCGTATAGCCGGTCCAACATATGAAGGGTGGAAACGTTGCATATCAGCCTATGTTGGGGGATGCCGTTCTGCCGCTGCAGCTCAAGGAGGGTGTACTTGGCAGTGTACTAGTGGCTGAAATGCATGAAAAGTTTCCTGGCCATTTTTAGGATGTATTGCAGATGGGTGGAAGACTTCAAGAACCGCTTGACAACCAGATTGAACACATGCGCCATGCAGGGCGCATGGCTCAGCCCTTCTTGACGCAGTGCCGACACCATGTTCTTCCCGTTGTTGGTCACCATGGTTCCGATTTTGAGTTGTCGTGGAGAAAGCCGGGATTCGATTTCATGATTAAGGACACAGAGAAGTTTCCCCCCTGTGTGACTCCGTTCACCCAGGCAAACGAGATGTAGAACAGAGTGACACTGCCGTGCCCTGCACATGTGGTATGCTGGAGGGACACTGAATTGTCCCTGCAATGGAGGCTGAGGACATGGTGGAGGATGAGGAGACTGACATTTTTGCAGGACCAACGGCGTGAGAACATGGAGGCGGAAGCGGCGTCACCTGGCCAAAATGCTGGTGTGGCTGGGCAGGAACCACATTTACCCAGTGGGCCGTAAAGGACATATATTGTAGTTACAGCTCCACACGTCAGTGCTGCAGTGCACTTTGGCAGACACAGTCAGGCTCAAGGACTGGCTCACCTTCTGTTCTACATACGTGTGCAGGGCTGGTACTGCCTTTTTGTCAAAGAAATGACGGCTTGGGACTCTCCACCTCGGCTCGGCACAAGCCATCAGTTCTCTGAAAGGTGCAGAGTCCACCATTTGGAAAGGGAGGGACTGCAGCACCAGAAACTTTTCCAGCAGCACATTCAGCTTCTGCGCCGTTGGATGACCACACACGTATTGCTGTCTCTTGCCGATCACTTCGGTGATCGACTGCTGACGAAATGCGTGACAAGTAGTAGGAGGACAAGGATCAGGAGCATCAGGACCGGTAGATTATGGGAAGGACAGACAGCTTCCTTCGGCTGAGGTGATGAAGCCTTGACTGCCTGAAATCGGGTGCGTGCCACTGGGTGATGCAGCAGTTGCTGCGGCAGGCTGGACCACCACATCAGAGCCACGGTTCTCCGAGGCCACTTTATATGTTGACGCAAGGTCGTGAGGTCAACATTGGCACCCTGGCCACACTTCACCTTCTACCCACAGATTCGGCAAATGGCCATGTTCACCTCCTCCGGCGGCTTAACAAAAAACTGCCGCATTGCCAAGTGGGTGATTTTACCCCAACACTCCGCACTGACTGCTACAGCCACTGCCTCCATGAACCCCTGCACCACAATTTTCCGGGCAGGTAGGCTCCTGCGGGTGGTCTACCCCGGGCATGTTTGGCTCCCGACCTCCCACTGCTGCTACCTTGCTGACTTCCAGCCACGCTACCGACTTGCTGGCTCTGCCGCTGCCTCACGTGCAAGCTGCCACCCTCTTCTCCCGATGATGAAGCCCCTTCTTCACCCGGCTCCCAATTGCGATCGGCTACATCATCATCAAATACTGCCTGCACGTCACTGATGTCCTCCTCAACAGTCTCTGAGCCAGGAGTCTGACTGCTCGCAACACCAGCACCCACGCCACTCTCCTCATCACTACTTGCCCGCCTACCGGAGGAAACGGCGGATGTGTCCTCCACATCTTAGCTGTCCAGTAGCTGCTGACAGTCCTCTAGTAGCTCGTCCTCGCTGTATAGTGGAGCTGAGCCCATACCATATAATACTTGTCTGGCTGAGGGAACAGAAGAGGACAGAGGCAGGTTGAGGACAGGTGAGGGCACAGGGCCTGGTCCTGGGCCATAACAACTAAGGGTTGTGTCTGACGAACCCACCGACTCTTGGCTGGAGGTGTCTGATGTCACTTGGGATGAAGTGGATGACTGAGTCAACCGTTTAAGAACCACTGGGTTGCTGGTCAAGACACGACCGCTAGATGACACCGGGAGCTCAGGCCTCTCGAAGTGACCCCTTCAGCCACACCCTCTTACTCTGCTGCGACCTGAGCCTGCGCCAGAAACATTTAGTCCTCTGCCTCTCTCCTGTGCAGGGCCTGTCACTTCTCTGTCTGACATACTGTTAGATCAAATAAATAAATAGGAAATTAATACACCCAAAAAAAGGCTTCAGAACAGATAACTGCACCGCTGAACAGCTAATACCACTTTTTCCCCCACTAATACACCCCATAAAAGGCTGTAATTTTGTGACTTCACCACACAAAGGCTAATAAAGCCCTTTTTTCCCCACTAATACAGCCAAAAAAAGGCTGTCGTTTGGTCACTTCACCGTACAACGGCTAACAAGCATTTTTTTCCCCACTAAAACACCCCCAAAAAAGACTTTAGAACATATAACTGCACAGCTGAACGGCAAAAAATAAAAAAATTTCCACTAATACACCCTAACAAAGGCTGTAATTTTGTCACTTCACCGCACAACGGCATATAAGCCCTTTCTTTCTACTAATACACCCCAAAAAAGGCTTTGAAACATAACTGCACCGCACAAGGGCTAATAAGACATACACATTTTTCCTAGTAATACACCCTTGTTAATGGCTGTATCACACAGAACTTGCACCCCAATAACAAGCAAGGTTTGCTGGAATTACAGAGGTATCATCTATTGCAAACCTAAAAGCAGAAGAATAATTCCTCCCTATCCTTTCTCTACACCTAGACTAATCTTTTCCTGAACTTGTAAATAATTTTTTCAGCACAATGAAGTCTTTCCTAGCACTATCACTAGCGCCTGCTGATGTCTCTCCCTGCACTAAGCACAATGGAAAATGGCAGAATCCAAAATGGCTGAGGCTATTTATAGGGCTGTGACATCACATAGGGGCTGTCTGGCTGCTGATTGGCTGCATGCAGGGCATTGTGGGTGATCCCTTGTTCCCAGAGTTCTTAGCTCTATGTCCTAATATGTGCAGCAGCCATTTTACCACAAAGTGTGAGGAAATTCAGATTCGGTGCGAATAAAATTTTCCACTTCGTCAACTTCGATTCGCTCATCGCTAATCCTAAACACACCTCAAAATCCACAACAGACTATAGAAAAAAAGTGCAAGCTGAAGATTTTTCCATGGTCCTCACAGTCCTCTGATCTGAACATCATTGAAAATATGCGGATAGATCTCATAAGTGCATGCAAGACGGCCCTGGGATTTTACAGAACTGGAAGACTCTTAGATGGAAGAGTGGATGAAAATACCTCAAACAAGAATTGAAAGACTCTTGGCTGGCTACCAAAAGCGTTATTTTGAAAATGTAAAAAATGATAATAAAAAATAGTTTAAATGCTTAAAATACAAAGGGAATGTGTCATCTTTAATTTTAAGCCTTTTGGAGATCATTTCATCTTCTACTTGCTTAAAGGTATTGTCCATTTTATTTATATTAATGACCTATCCTCAGGATAGGTTATCAATATCAGAATCGTGGGGGGCTGACTCCCAGCACCCCTACTGATCAGCTGTTTGAGGAGAAAGCAGCGCTCGTACAAGCGCTGCCTTCTCTTAACTGTTTATCGCTCACCATTGCAACTGCAGCGGTGAGCAGGTGTGATTACGTCTCAGCTATCCCATTCACTTCTATGGGGCGGCTCCTTCCCATTCAAGTGAATACTATAGTACTGTACACTGTACACCTATGGTTTCACCTCCCTGATGTCATCAGCCCTGTGACATCACCACATGCACTTTTGCCCTGTAGGGAACCAAGCAGCATAAGTTCTGACAATTCCCCTGATCAGGAGCAAAGACTCTGGTCTCTGTTATGTCACACCTGTGGCATCACCTGTTGTCTGGCAATTCTGGATCCCAGCACCAAAACCCATCTATTATACCACTGCACATACATCAGGCCATAACATTCACAGCATCCACTATGTTGCCACGTTCACTGGTGCCCTACAGGGGACCCATCAATCCATGGTCAACATCAGGTCATTAATGCTGGACCTTTTGACATTACTCCTGTGACATTACATCACATGTGGATGTACAGTACCACACCCCTGGCATGGGCCAACTTTGCTTACAGGTACAGCTGCTATAGATATGCAGGTCCTGGTGCTCAATATATAGGGTCAGCACCCATTGTAATGGTTCATACTCACCAACCATCATGGGGCTTTAGGAGATATGTCAGATAATGCCACAACTCTTATGTCACCACCCAGTTACACGTGGCGCAATTTCTATCACTACTGATTGAGGCACCACCGGCCTTGATGGCCTCGGGGCTCATAGCTTGCCCCCCAATCCCAAACGTAGCCAAACTCATGGAAAGGCTGTAGCACAGAATGAAACTATATTTCCTAATTTAATGATTGGACAGTATTACATAGGCGAATGTCTGGTAGTGTTATATGGGCACTATATAGTACACCTTGAGGTTAGGCTGATTCTATCAAACAGTGCCCATAGCGAGTCATTGTAGACATGTTATGTGAAAGGTACAGTATAAATCTATGACAAGTATTCCATAACTGCTCTCCTCAGAGTACTCAGATGTTAAAGTCAAAAATAAAAAGTTTACATTAATTTCCTGCGACAATAATGTGTATATATTTTGCATTTACAATTATAATGAAGTACAGAGTACAGTACAGATAGAGTACAGACACAAAGTACAGAGAGGACTGAGAAGACAGACTATGGTAATGTGGGGCTGTGGTAATGAACAATTCACTGATTGAGATATAATTGGATTACGTTTACCTCTAAACACTTTCACTGATAAATAGAACGTTTGTATGTGTGTATATTAAAATATCAAACTTTATTAATACACATTAAAATATTGGAACGAGAGTGAATCACTATACATGATAATCACAATAGGGACTATCCCTTGCTCAGCTATAAATGCAACAAATTGGCACCAGATATAAATCAGAAAATCCTCCTTAAAAATACACCCCCTATTACTTGCTGCGGGGTGTAAGGAGGGAATATCTCTGACAAAAGGTATAGCTTGCAAGGTAACAAGTCCCTATCAGCTGTAGGGCATCCACCAAAACTGTATTAGTGATGTGATGCACCTACAGATAAAACCGGGCACTAGGGAGACAAAAGCTACATATGGGGAGAGGAAAGGGCACATATGCTATATACAGTGTTCTGTCCGCGTGCTATTAACTTGCACTCACACTGTGTAAGCTATGATTTCACCCCTGAATCATCCTATTAACTACCCCTAGCAATGTCACCCTAATATAAACTATGTGCCCGGGACGACACAGCGCCCTACACCTAGCAGCTTCAATTTGTGTGTGCCTAAGTATCGCCCATTTAGCGCTCAACGCGTTTCTTTGTATCAAATCATCAGGCGCTCAGAGCATAGGCAGACAACACAGACAAACAAACAAACAACGCTGCCCGTCTCACATATGGAGGTGGTAGCGTCGGCGCTTGGATGGCCGAGACGCGGGCGCCGAGAACAACTGATTAAATCACCTAGACCACTCCTACCAGGGGCGGAAGCAATCCCCAGGACGGCCATTAAGCGGAGCTGAATATGCGGTTACCTCAGTAAACCACCGCCCCCATATCTGCCGCCCACTCCAGGGACGAACCGTAATTAGTGTCAAAACACTTGGATTTCAGCAGGAATAATTTGGCGATTTATGAAGCAGCAGATAGGCATACATATACTGAGAACAAACTCACTGAAAGTGAGTATAAATGAGGCATATGAATCCATGCCATAGAATACAATAGTGGGGATACCTAGAAATATATATACAAGAGACCCATACACAGATTAATTAACATTGGACAGACTAGCTGATATTACATGGGGGTAATGGATTATAGGAAATCACATGGGATTCTTAAAGATGAATACTGTGGTCCCATATTATTAATCCATCACAGTAAGTCTGATAGAACCGTATTAAATGAAACAAGCAAAAGAGATAAATTCATTTAGACCTTCAGGACGCACCGTCCGTAACCTGAAGGTCCATTGTGCCTCTTTTTGCAATACTTTTCTATCAAACTCACCCCCTCACAGATCTTCTCACTGTCTCAATCCCCTGAAAATGAATTGAGTCCAGCTCATTATTGTGGACTGAAGCAACATGCCGTGCAATTGGGGTGTCCGCACCATTCCGAATGTCGTTTAAGTGCTCACCGATCCGAAATTCTCGGATAGTTTTTCTCACATACTGCATCCCGCATTTACAAGTTGCCAAGTACACAATGACACTTAATAAAAGATCTAATCGTGTATTGTTTTTGCGTGACCATGCTGGTAAAAATACTTCCTGTTCGGATGACACTACATGCGACACAGCCACTGCACCGAAATGTGCCCATAGGTCTGGTGCCCAACCAGGTAGATGCAACAGGGGATTGGTACAAACCAGTGGTGCCCAACCATTTTTTGTCTGAGGGCCGCACTAGACTTGGTATAAATTTCACAGGCCGGAACCAGGTAGCTTTGCCAGAAAGAAATGCAAGCGCTGTGAGGTGGCATGTGTGAGCATTACTACTGTGAAGAGGGCACATATCTGGGCATAACTACTGTGAGGGGGCATGTGTGAGCATTACATCTGTGAAGAGGGCACATATCTTGGCATTATTACTGTGAGGGAGCACATATCTGGGCATAACTACTGTGAGGGGGCACATATCTGGGCATAACTACTTTGAGGGGGCATGTGTGAGCATTACATCTGTGAAGAGGGCACATATCTTGGCATTATTACTGTGAGGGGGCACATATCTGGGCATAACTACTGTGAGGGGGCACATATCTGGGCATAACTACTGTGAGGGGGCATGTGTGAGCATTACATCTGTGAAGAGGGCACATATCTTGGCATTATTACTGTCAGGGGGCATGTGATGTATACATGTGTGTAATGTATGTAGTGCAGTATGTGATGATCACACACTGCACTACATACATTACACACATGTATACATCACATACTGCGCTGTCACATTCTTCTGCAGGTCTACCTTGATGTCTGGTCTTTAGGCTTCAGTCAGATCCTCCACCGCCATGCTTGCGCCGTGTGCCCGACACCACTAGGAGCTGGCCCCTCCTCCTTTCATCTCCCGCCAGCTTCTCCTACAGCAGGGCGCTATATCGCTCCAGTACCCGCCCAATCTTAACAATCAGGAACGTAGCTAGAAATGACTGGGCCCCATAGCAAAAAAATGTATGGCCCCCCCTCCCGGATCTCCCACCCCCACATACTTATCGGACCTCCCACCCCTTCCAGAGCTCCCACCCAAACACCCCTCCAGGACCTCCCACCCCAACATCCCCACACCCCTCCCTAGATCCCCCGCAGTGTCCTCCACAGATATCCCCCCGCAGTGTCCTCCACAGATATCCACCCCACCCAGAGTCGCTTCCTAGCTAATTTATTCACTGCACTTGCCTCTGTGAAATTGAAGAGAAGCGCCGTAATCTGGCAGAGGCCAGGAAGACGGTGCATGCACACTTCGATACATCTGCCAGTGCGCCTGTGTGAGATTACGGCGCTTCTCTTCAATTTCACAGAGGCAAGTGCAGTGAATAAATTAGCTAGGAGGCGGCGCTGATAAAGTCCTGTCACTGCGCAGGCCGCATGTCACGGCTGCGCGGGCCGTAGGTTGGGCATCACTGGTATAAACCATGCACCAACCTATCCCGTAGGTTCCTCCCCCAGCGATATGTGATGCTCTGTTCATCGCCCACTAAATGACCCACATCAGGGTCCGATTGTAAAATTCCTCAAAATTGGGTAAGGGTAGCCCGAACAGTCTCATGAGCATCATCAAAGGTTGCAATAATGCATATTTTGTCATCATCTGATTGTTTCAACTGTGGAACCAATAGAGTATTACGGTCAGCTGCCAGTGAGTGCTGATGTGCCCTAGCCAATACATGCTGTGGGTACCCTCTTCTCCGAAACCTCTGTTGTAAATCTTTGGCTGCCACCAAATAGTCCGATACCTTGGCACGCGGACAGAACACTGTATATAGCATATCTGCCCTTTCCTCTCCCCATATGTAGCTTTTGTCTCCCTAGTGCCCGGTTTTATCTGTAGGTGCATCACATCACTAATACAGTTTTGGTGGATGCCCTACAGCTGATAGGGACTTGTTACCTTGCAAGCTATACCTTTTGTCAGAGATATTCCCTCCTTACACCCCGCAGCAAGCGATAGGGGGTGTATTTTTAAGGAGGATTTTCTGATTTATATCTGGTGCCAACTTGTTGCATTTATAGCTGAGCAAGGGATAGTCCCTATTGTGATTATCATGTATAGTGATTCACTCTCGTTCCAATATTTTAATGTGTATTAATAAAGTTTGATATTTTAATATACACACATACAAACGTTCTATTTATCAGTGAAGCTGTAGTAATGAAGACTGCATACAAGAGTTGCTACCCATTAGCCAGTAAATAGCCACAACCGCCAACCTCCTATCTGTATCCTCATAAACTTCATAGAGATTCAGCTGAAAATCTCATCATCTGTATTCAGGATCATAATCCCTGACAAGCAGAGCAGAGTGAAGTTAATTTTTCCAAATAATTGCTCCCTAGACAAAATGAGCTATAACTAATGAAAGGTAATTGGGAATATATTTATAATAAAGTAATATTTAAGTATATTCAGTCATTTTATTTTCTTAATTCCTGGAGAACCCCTTTAAGTAATGCCTCCCACAGGCATGAGTTAATAAGGTTACAAACTCTGATACAAGGTCTTTTCACCAGAGGACAGGCTCACCAGATATGCAGTATGTCACCTATAGATTGACAACCTCTAAAGCAGTTTGGAGAGTAGCCCAATACTGAGTGGGCTATTCTGGATGGAACTAGATACCAGTGGAATAATACCTTAAATGACGTCTCTAACATTAATGTTTTTTAGGCACTTTTATGCGTGTAATCCTAAATTTGTTTCCACTGGTCATCAGTTAAAAGGGTTGGTATGAAAAAAATATATATATAGCACTGTAAATCTGATGGGCAGCAATATATAACTGAGCTAAGCAAGTTTTAGGTAAAAAAAAATATATAATTTTTCCTGTGTAACGGTCCGGGTCTGGTTTGGAGTCTTTATAGCAACTACCTGGGGTAACGTAGTCAGAAGGAAGCCAGTGGTCGATGCACAGGATAACGTCAGCAAGCAGGAGAAGGTAAATACTGTAGGCAGAAGGAAGCCAGTGGTCGATGCACAGGATAACGTCAGCAAGCAGGAGAGACTAGCTTGATTACAGGCTAGGAGCACAATAATCTCACAAGGCAGGAAGTGCAAGGCTGGGCTTAAATAGGATGTTTAATCATGAAACAGGGTGGAGCAAACCAGGGAGGCGGGAACTGAAACTAGAGGCACAGAAACTAGGCATAAGTTCAGCACAGGAGCTGTCCAGAAAGCAGAATAGCTTAGTTGGAAGAGCTGCAACCTGGGACACAGGAGTTCCTGGGTTCAAGTCCTGACAGTAGTCCCCTCATTTCAGGATGGCCTCTGGACATCTTAGGAGCTGGTTTGTCTGGATGTGTGTCATGAAATGCCTTTGTAAGCCTACGGGCGTGAACGTTGTTTTCTGGTTCCCATGAATACTCTTCTGGTCTATAACCCTTCCATTGCACCAGATATTGCACTTGACCTCTGAAAAAGAGTCCAAAACGGTGTTCAACAATTTATGCTTCCTCCCCTTGGACTTTTTTTTCCTGGTGCAGGAGGCGGCTGATTTCTTTCTGGAAAGGGGTTTTCGTTAAATGGCTTGAGCAATGACACATGGAACACAGGGTGTATTTTCAATTTGTTAGGAAGTTTGAGACGGAAGGCAACTTGATTAACTTGTTCAGAAATCTGGAAAGGTCCTATGAATTTTTTACCCAATTTTGGAGATGGAACATGTGTTTTCAGATTTCTAGTAGATAGCAAAACCTTATCACCAACTTTAAAGTTGGGAGGAACTTTGCGATGTTTATCAGCTGCTTTCTTATACATAGAAACATAGAATGTGTCGGCAGATAAGAACCATTTGGCCCATCTAGTCTGCCCAATATATCTGAATCCTATTATTAGTCCCTGGCCCTATCTTATATGAAGGATAGCCTTATGCCTATCCCATGCATGCTTAAACTCCTTCACTGTATTTGCAGCTACCACTTCTGCAGGAAGGCTATTCCATGCATCCACTATTCTCTCAGTAAAGTAATAGTCTTCTTGGGCTTCTTGTAGCATCTCTATTAGTTTCTTCTGGGTTTCTTGCAATTTCATTAGTCTGTGAGTAACAGCAGGAATAGGTGTACTAAGAGCAAGGTAGGAATAAATACTGGATGGAAGCCAAAGTTTGCAAAAAATGGACTTTGAGATGTAGCACTATGTTTAGAGTTGTTGTATGTAAATTCTGCTGTTGGTAAATAGTCCACCCAATCATTTTGAAGGTAGAAAATAAAACAGCAGAGGTATTGTTCCAGAGTTTGGTTTGTTCTTTTCGTCTGGCCATTGGACTGAGGATGAAAAGCAGAAGACAAATTAACTGTAACTCCTAAGGCTGAACAGAAGATCTTCCAAAATCTTGATGTGAATTGAACACCTCTATCTGAAATTAGATTGTCAGGAATTCCATGCAACCTAAATATCTCCTTAATCATTAATTCTGCAGTTTGTTCTGCAGTAGGAATTCTTCTAATTGGAAAGAAATGGGCCATCTTTGTGAGTCGGTCCACAACAACAAGGATGGTAGTCATTTCTTTAGAAGGAGGAAGGTCCACAATAAAATACATGGAAATTGATCCCCAAGGCCTGGATGGAACTGGAAGTGGTTGAAGAAGACCTAGAGGAGGAGATTGCAGTGTCTTGTTTCGTCCACATGTTAAACAGGAGGAAACATATTTTCTAACATCGTTCTTACAATTAGGCCACCAAAATGAACGCAGCAGTAGGTCGTAAGTTTTCATGACTCCAAGATGCCCTGCAATTTTAGAATCGTGGACCAATTTGAGGACTTCAAGTCGAGCAGATTCAGGGACATATATTTTGTGTTCCTGCTTCCAAACCCCCTCTTTAAAAGGAAAGGTCCACATCTTTGGAAGGATGGTTGAGAAAAGAGTAATTCTGGTATCCCTCTCTGAACATGGTTAAAAGTTCTTTAGAGTCCAGCATGCCTACAAAATTTTTGGAAGATAAAATAGTAGACTCTGTTTTAGACCCCTCCTGTGGTTCAGCAAGATTCCTGGACAAGGCATCAGCCTTACCATTTCTTGAACCTGGCCGATAAAAAATGATGAAATTAAATCTAGAGAAAAACAAGGCCCATCTTGCTCGTCTTGCAGTCAGTCTCTTAGCTGTACGGATTAACTCTAAATTTTTGTGGTCAGTAAGGACTGGGTGATTAGCTCCTCCCTAAAGATGTCTCCACTCAGAGAAAGCAACTTTAATGGCCAACAGTTCTTTGTTTCCTATGTCATAATTTCTTTCTGCCAATGACATGGTATGAGAAAGAAAAGCACATGGATGGAGTTGCATCTTGTCTCAAACTCGCTGAGATAGGACAGCTCCCACAGCAGAGTCTGAGGCATCTACTTCAGCTACAAAAGGCAATTCAGTATTTGTATGGACCAGTATGGGCGCAGAAGTAAAGAGAGTTTTTAGCTGGTCAAAAGCAACTTGTGCCTCTGGAGACCATGAAAATACTTGTTTTTTCTTTGTGAGTAAAGTGATTGGTAAGATGATTTTAGAAAAGTCTTTTATGAATCTCCTGTAGAAATTTGCAAACCCTATAAATCGCTGAACATCTTTAAGATTTCTTGGAGTGGGCCAATCTATTACAGCTTTGATTTTACTAGGATCCATACTCAGACCTTCTGGGGAGATGATATATCCAAGAAATTGGATTTTTGTTTGTTCGAATTCAAATTTTTCCAGTTTGATATAAAGATTATTTTCCAGTAGACGTTCCAAGACTAACTGAACATGTCTGCAATGTTCCTCCAAGGTGTCTGAAAATAGAGGAATGTCATCAAGGTACACAACAACAAAATGGTCTAAGAAGTCTCGAAACACATCATTAACAAAATGGTGAAATGTTGCAGGAGCATTAGCGAGGCCGAATGGCATAACCAGATATTCAAACTGTCCATATCTAGTTCTAAAGGTGGTCTTCCACTCATCCCCTGGACGAATGCGTATGAGATTATAGGCCCCTCTTAAATCAAGTTTGGTAAAAATATTAGAAGAGTCTTTCCAGCAACTCAGGAATTAGGGGAAGAGCATAACGATTTTTAATAGTTATCTTATTTAGTTCTCTGTAGTCAATGCATGGTCTCAAGGTTGAGTGATTTTTTTCTACAAAGAACAAGGGTGCCCCAGCTGGGGATGAAGAAGGTCGAATGAAGCCTTTCTTTATATTTTCATCTAAGTATTCTCTGAAATTCCTAAAATAACCGGAAACTTGGGAAAAGAAATCAAATGAAAACTAATAGTTTCATGATGATCAGGTTCAATACAGATTCAATTGTCTCGTGAGTTATAGGTCCAGATGATAAAAGGTGATCCATCAACAGTTTCCATATCAATTGGCACGGATTTCGTTCTATGTTATTATCAAGCGCAAATTGCAAGTCCATGAAATTCCCCCCTGACCCAGATTCTTTTTAATAGCGTTTATTTAACATTTTCAAAATAGTACAACAATCCCATAGGGAAAAAACAATACTGCAATACAGTCATACACGTGAGCAAGATCAGACAATTCCATCAGTGTCATAATATACGACAGTAAGAGACTTAAATGCATTTGGATACAAAACATTCTTGTTGTCATAAAAAAGGAAGGGAAATAGATGTCTGCTCACACCCACTCACATCCATACGTCCACACACACACTTGGGTGGCACAGCCCCAACCAGTAATGGATCTCAAACTGTGCCCTCCGCCTGTACCCATATACCCCAGATTTTGTCAAACCGATCAGGGGTTCCTCTCGCTTCATAGGTCAACTTGTACATCTGGAGATCGTTGTTAATTAGTTGTACCCATTGGCTTATCGTGGGACACTTGGGAGGCTTCCAGTTCAAGAGTATATTCTTCCTACCATAGAACATTAAGAGCCGTAGGAGAATTCTACAATATTTGGAAGGAGTCGCATCAGCAACTAGCCCCAGAACACAAACAATAGGATCACATATCCCTGGTAAACCCAGTTTAACATTAATGAAATTACACACCCCCTTCCAATAATTTTGTAAGGCCGGACAGGACCAAACCATGTGGAAAAAGGATCCTCTGTCGCTTCCACATCTGTCGCATCCAGGACTTGGTATCTGCCGCATCTGATATAAACGTACCGGAGTCAGATACACCCTATGCATCCATTTGACCTGAATAAGTTGATCTCGAGAGCTCACGACAGACCTCCTCCACCCTAGACGCCATTCCTCCAAGTGAGAATCCTCCAACTCTGGGATATCCGCCGACCACTTAACAAATGATCGCTGGATAGGAGAGTCCTGCATTTTAATAATTTCACCATAAAAGGAAGAAATTGGTTTATATGGTTGTTTCCTTCTGGCTATCGATTCCAGAGGACCACACTCCAAGCTTAGGGACAAGGAGTGGAACTGTTTCTCACAAGCGTGTCTCAGTTGGAGGAACCGGTAAAAGCTCGTCTGTGGCAACAGGAAGTCCGACCGCAAATCCCCAAAGGAGCGAAAGACCCCATCCTGGAATAGCTGCGTCAGATATTTAAGCCCCTTCCTAGGCCAAAATTCAAAGTCTGGCAAGTGTAAAAGCTCAGGGAGATGCCTGTTACGCCATAGTGGGATATACGGAGACCAGATATCCCCTGCTTGGGTGTCCATATGTGTATTTACAAACTTTGCCCAGGCATCTATAACCGTTATCATAGCTTCTGTGTATGTCCCACTCAACAAAGAACCACCTCCCCTGTAGACCAAGTTTGTTAGAGCTTCATACGAACCCACTAACGCCGCCTCCAGCACCACCGCCGGATTATTGGAGTCTGCTCTAATCCACCAGGAAGCATACATCAGGCGTGTCGCTATGTAATAAACATATAAGTCAGGAAGTTGTAGACCACCCTGCAAGTAGGATGCCTTCAACGTCTTCCTTGCTATCCTAGGGTTCCGATGACACCATAGGAATCGGGACATAACCTTATCTATGACATCAAAGTGGGATTTCGGTACCCTCACTGGAGCCGCTCTGTATATATATAACAGTTTCGGTAGTAACACCATTTTAAAGATGTTGATCCTTCCTATTAAAGTCAAGGGGAGATTTTCCCATGCTTCCAACTTGCGTGTGACATATTCCATAGTGGGCCTCAGGTTCAGATGGCAAAATTTCCGAGGGTCTCTATGTATGTGGATCCCCAAATATAGAAAGCTGTCTACCACTTTCAGGGGGGATACTGGAGATATCTCTATCGCTTCTTCACTGTCCACTATACATAAGCTCGATTTAGCCCAGTTCACTCGTAGCCCTGAGAACCTACCATATC
This sequence comes from Bufo bufo, assembly GCF_905171765.1. NCBI lineage: Eukaryota > Metazoa > Chordata > Amphibia > Anura > Bufonidae > Bufo > Bufo bufo. The sequence goes on from NC_053389.1 coordinate 480,448,276, forward strand.
CATTCACCACATCTAGCAAAGTTTCTAAGGATGGGCCAGGGTCAGCTAAGTACACCAACAAGTCATCCGCGTATAGCGAAACCTTCTCCTGTATCCCAGCCACCGTCCACCCCTCTATCAAGGAGCTATTATTTATCAATTGAGTAAGAGGTTCCATTATCAGAGCGAACAACAACGGGGACAGGGGGCAACCCTGCCTTGTACCTCTGTATAATTTAAATGGTCGGGAAAGAGACCCATTTACTCTGATGCGCGCTGAAGGTGCCTGATACAGTAACTGGACCCATTGAATGAAGGAGTGAGGAAAACCAAGTCGGGCCATTGTCTCCCAAATAAAATGCCATTCTACCGAGTCAAAGGCTTTCTCGTTATCGAGAGATGCCAGGACCCTTGACTCTGCATTATCATGCCTGACCTGCAAGTTCGTAAATAACCTCCTAAGATTGATATCCGTTGTTTTCCCGGGCATAAAACCAGATTGGTCAGGGTCAATAATGGATAAGATTACCTGATTAAGCCTCTTGGCCAGGATCTTAGCTAAGATCTTGGCATCAGTGTTCAGCAGGGAAATAGGTCTATATGATGCACAGTGGTCCGGAGGCTTCCCAGCTTTATGAATTACCACAATGGTAGCCTCGCCAAAGGATAGAGGCAGTCCACCAGAATCATGTGCGTAGTTAAAAAGATTCAGTAGACGTGTAGAGTACAATTCAACGTCTAGTCTGTACCATTCGACTGGGAACCCGTCCGGACCAGGTGATTTCCCTGCTGCCATATCACTGATTGCCGCTTTAATTTCTCCCACATCAATAGCTGCCTCCAAAAAGCTACTGTCTTCTCTAGCCAATGTAGTAAGGGGGATGTTCTGAAGGAAAGACCGGATCTCATCTGGGGTCATCACAATTTTGGAGCTATACAGGTCCCTGTAAAATTGAGCAAATTGCTCACATATGTCCTCCGGTTGATATACCCTTGAGCCATCCCCGCAAGTAATGTGTGGGACCACCGTCTGGGGCGACTCAGTCCTGGCCAGGAACGCCAAAGCCCTCCCATTCTTATCACCATCAGCAAATATTACACGCCTTTGATACAATAACTTCTTCTGGGTATATTCTGTTAGGTGCAAATTGAGCTTCCTCTGGGCCTCCTCCCATAAACTACGACCCTCTCCATCCGGATTTGTAATAAAAGCCTGTTCTCTCTCTACTACCTCCCCCTCTAGCTTAGTCCTTGTAGCCCTCATCTCCTTCCTATACGTAGCTATCGCATGAATCAGAGTACCCCTCATCACAACTTTGAAGGCTTCCCACTCTATCAACGGGTTAGCTGAGCCCTCATTGAACTCCCAATAGTCTTTCAAACCCTGCTGTACACTCCAAACAACAGGCAGGACCTCTAGCCATTTACTATTGAGTCTCCATACCCTCTCCACCGGTGCTAGAGGTTGTTTTAGAACTACTAACAATGGAGCATGATCAGAGATACCTCGGGGGAGGTAATCAGCCACCGTCAGAGAGGGTAATAGATCTCTGCTAAGAAAAACTAAATCTATCCGTGAAAGCGTAACATGAGAAGCGGAATAGCAGGAATATTGGCGCAACCCTGGATGTAAGTACCTCCAACCCTCCGTTAAATCAAATACATCAGCCCAGGAGCTTAGCGCCTCATTATGGGTATCACTAGGGCGAAGACGATCCAGTAAATGATCCAAAGTCGCGTTGTAATCCCCAAAGGCAATCAGAGGTGCCGGGGGCATAGATGCTACCATTCTCATAACCTCATCCAGTATATCCCTACGAAAAGGGGGGGGGGACATAAAGGCCCACCAGAAGGTAATCGATGCCCCTGATTGCCACATGGAGAATCACAAAACGACCCATTATATCCGTATGCACAGAATACACCTGAAAGGGAAGGGATTTCGCCACCAGAATCGACACACCTCTGGCTCTAGAATTATATACCGCGTGGTATGCTGAACCAACCCAGGGCCTCTTCAACGCTAAGAGCTTTCGCCCCTGAAGATGTGTCTCCTGCAATACCAGAATGTCAGGATTATGATTTCGTAGAAAATTAAAGACCAGAGACCGTTTAATTTTGTCATTGAGACCCCTGACATTCCAGGAGACAAATCGACAAACTGACATTATGGCGGTCTATTGAGATAGTAATCCCAGAAGTCACTGCACCACCCAAGCCATACACTCACACATTCATACCAACTTCCAAACATTAGAGCAAGAGCCCCTGAATACGCCCGTAACATCAGGCAACCCCCCCCACCCTGCCCAGATGACCCCAACCTATCCAAGCTTAAAAACCCTCCCCCCATTTGCCTCTTTAATAGAAAAAGGGGAACAGCAACCCTTCCTTCAGCCCTACTGCTCTAGGTAAACCTAATAACTGAACCTATGCAGCAGGTTGCTACAACCATCACTCGTTCAGCTCCGTTATTTAACTATGATCTGAAACGCATGGAAAGACATTCAAAACATTAGATATATGACTCTCAGCCTCTGCGGTCTAGCCAGTCCAATGCCTCTTCAGGGGTGGCAAAGAACTTCACCTGGTCACCCTCCTGGACTCTGAGCCGAGCCGGATACATCATTGCATAGACAAGTCCCTTCTCTCTTAAGCGGTTCCTCACCGCCGTGAACTGTCTACGTTGCTTCTGCACTTCTGTAGAAAAGTCCGGGTAAAAGGAGATCCGGGTATTTTCAAAAAGAATGTCTTTCAAACGGCGAGCTGCAGCCAGAATAGCATCACGGTCTCTGTAGTTTAGGACTTTAAAGATGAAGGGACGAGATGGGGCCCCAGGAGGGAGGGGGCGAGTGGGAATCCTGTGAGCACGTTCAACTGCAAAAGTCCCTGACAAATTTATAGGATTAAAGATTTGTTTTATGAGACGTTCCACAAACTCTTCTGGAGAGGGCCCCTCTGCTCTTTCAGGTAAACCCATAATACGGATGTTGTTCCGTCTGTTACGGTTCTCGGCATCCTCCACCTTTGCCATCAGGGTCTTGACTTGATTCTGTAGCGCATTAATTGCAGAGTCATCACGCTGTACTCTATCCTCCACATCACTCACTCTTCTTTCCACTTCCGTTGTTCTCTCTCTAATTTTATCAATATCATGTCTGAGAAGAGTAAGATCAGCCTGGACATGGTCAATTTTGACCGTAAGCGCCGTTTGGCAGTTAGTGATGGCCGCCATAATTTTTGCAAAGTCTACTTCTGGACGCTCAGAGGAGGTTGCAACTTCTCGGTGCTCTGTCTGACTCATGTTGTCCAGCATAAGTTTAGGTGGATTAGCCGGTCCTGAGGTGCCTGTTTTCCGGCCCATAAGGTGATCTCCCCTTCACCAGTAATAGGAGTACTGGCCCTTTAAATATCTCCCCCACACAGGGGCAATAGAACAGCAGTGGCGGCTTTTTCCATGGAGTCAGGATACTGGCCCCACTCAGTTGAGGTGCATTCGCTGCCTTAATACAGATGCCAGGTGTATGCAGACAGGAGAGCCAGGATCCCGGTTCAGTCCTGGGGCATGAAGACAACTGCACACAGCGTCACAGGCAAGATGGCGCTCACACCGCCAGACACGTGGGGGACCTGAAACCAGCAGCCCAGCAGAGAGAGAACCGGAGGCGTCTCACCTCCCAGCCACTCCAGGACTCACCCGACCACCACCACCAGTAAGTAAGGCGACCCGGTAAGTAAGGCGATCTTGCGTCCCCACCTCTCCCGCTCTCACCGAGGGGTCCGCAGTGCTGGATACTGCTCCTTTCCCAGGCCTCACTCCAGGGGATCCGGCAGGCGATGACCGCAGCAGGCACACAGCTGAAACTCCGGTTACCGGTAAACCGTGAGTTGCGGATCACTTGGGGGGTGTCTTTTCTTTGGCCACACGCACAGACAATCAGGATTCTGCAGGATAATGTCGGAGCTGAAACAACTTGCGTCCTCACACCATGACGGTTAGGCCACGCCCCCCTGACCCAGATTCTAACATGGCAGAGCATTGCATTTTATGGTTCCCAATTTTGACCTGTATCGGAATGACAAAATGAGAACTTGATAAATACATTTTGTTTTTGTCTTGGGTTACAGATGAGGTGGTCTGCATAACTGGATTTGGCAGTTCAGAAAGTTCAAGATAGCTATATGCCTTAGAACTAGTGCAAGCTATAGACCTTTGAAACCTGTTGGGACAGTTAATGGCATAATGTCCTGAGCCCCCACAATAGAGGCACAGATTTTCTGTACGGCGCCTTTTTTTCTCCTCCTCACTAAGAGGTTTTCGGGTGACATCAATCATCATAGGTTCTGGTAAGGATTCAGTCTTTTGCTGTGTGTTCAATGCTGAATGACTGAAGAAAGAGTAGGCGGGTTTGTTTCCAAATATCCGCAGTCTGTTTTTTCTACGTTCAATAAGTCTGTGATCAATTCGGATGCACAATTGAATAAAATCCTCCAAATTATCAGGAGCCTCAACTCTGGCAAGATCATCCTTTACTAGCTCTGATGATCCTTGTCGAAATTGACTCTTTTGGGCTGCTAGATTCCATGTGGTGTCAGCTACCCAACGACGAAATTCCGCTGTGTATTCAGCAACTGAGCGACGTTCTTGTCGAAGATTATGCAATTTGGTCTCAGCTGTGGCACAACGATTAGGGTCATCAAAAACTTGATCCATAGCAGTGATAAAGCTATCTAAATCATTGAGGAGGGCACCATTCTTTTCCACATAAGGGGAGGCCCATGCAAGAGCTTCATCTGTTGGGAGACACCTGGGAAATAGTGACCATAAAGTAATAACCTTCCAATTATCATTCAAAAGAGCGTTTCCACCGGGAGGAACAAAAATATCTAACTTCAAAAAAGCTAAATTTAGCCAACTAAGAGAGGCCATAGGCCTAACTAACTGGGACACAGTCCTCAAAAATAGAAATACAGACACAAAATGGGATATCTTTAAAAACATCTTAAAATCTCATTGTGAGAGGTACATACCGTATGGGAATAAAAGGTTAAGGAACAAAAAAAAAAAAACAATGTGGATAAATACAACTGTAAAGAAAGCAATAAATGACAAAAAGAAAGCATATAAATAACTAAAACAGGAGGGTAGCACTGAAAAACTATAAGAAAAAAATAGAACATGTAAAAAACAAATAAAAGCGGACAAACTAGAGACCGAGAGATTAATTGCCAAAGAGAGTAAAACTAACCCTAAAATGTTCTTCAATTATATAAATGTTAAAAAGTGTAAATCTGAAGGTGTCGGCTCTTTAAAGAGTAATGAGGGGGGAGTCGCAGAGAGCGACAAGGAGAAAGCAAAGCTGTTAAATATTTTTTTCTCCAATGTATTCACTGAGGAAAATGAACTGTTGCTGAATGTAAAAATAAATTCCCCATTAAAAGTGTCCTGTCTGACCCAGGAAGAAATACAACAGCGACTTAAAAAGATGAAAATAGACAAATCGCCAGGACCGGATGGCATACACCCCCGTATCCTAAGGGAATTAAGTAATGTCATAGCCAGACCCTTATTTCTGATATTTGCAGACTCTATGCTGACAGGGAATGTCCCACAGGATTGGCGCATAGCAAATGTGGTGCCAATATTCAAAAAGGGTCCAAAAACAGAGCCTGGAAACTATAGGCCGGTAAGTTTAACATCTGTTGTGGGTAAACTGTTTGAAGGTTTTCTGAGAGATGCTATCTTAGAGCATCTCAATGGAACTAAGCAAATAACGCTATATCAGCATGGCTTCATGAGGGATCGGTCCTGCCAAACTTATTTAATCAGTTTCTATGAGGAGATAAGTTCTAGACTTGACAGTGGCGAATCGTATATCTGGACTTCTCCAAAGCATTTGACACTGTACCACATGAAAAGGTTAGTATAAAAAATGAGAATGCTCGGACTGGGAGAAAATGTCTGTATGTGGGTAAGTAACTGGCTCAATGATAGAAAACAGAGGCTGGTTATTAACGGTACACACTAAGATTGGGTCACTGTCACTAGTGGGGTAACTCAGGGGTCAGTATTGGGACCTATTCTCTTCAATATATTTATTAATGATCTTGTAGAAGGCTTGCATAGTAAAATATCAATTTTTACAGATGACACTAAACTGTGTAAAGTAATTAACACTGAAGAGGACAGTATACTACTACAGAGGGATATGGATAGACTGGAGGCTTGGGCAGATAAGTGGCAGATGAGGTTTAACACTGACAAATGTAAAGTTATGCACATGGTAAGGAATAATGCAAGTCACCCGTACATACTAAATGGTAAAACACTCGGTAACACTGACATGAAAAAGGATCTAGGAATTTTAATAAACAGCAAACTAAGCTGCAAAAACCAGTGTCAGACAGCTGCTGCCAAGGCCAATAAGATAATGGGTTGCATCAAAAGGGGCATAGATGCCCGTGATAAGAACATAGTCCTACCACTTTACAAATCGTTAGTCAGACCACACATGGAGTACTGTGTACAGTTCTGGGCTCCTGTGAACAAGGCAGACATAGCAGAGCTGGAGAGGGTCCAGAGGAGGTCAACTAAAGTAATAACTGGAATGGGGCAACTACAGTACCCTGAAAGATTATCAAAATTAGGGTTATTCACTTTAGAAAAAAGACGACTGAGGGGAGATCTAATTACTATGTATAAATATATCAGGGGTCAGTACAGAGATCTATCCCATCATCTATTTATCCCCAGGACTGTGACTGTGACAAGGGGGACATCCTCTGCGTCTGGAGGAAAGAAGGTTTGTACACAAACATAGAAAAGGATTCTTTACAGTAAGAGCAGTGAGACTATGGAGCTCTCTGCCTGAGGAGGTGGTGATGGTGAGTACAATAAAGGAATTCCAAAGGGGCCTGGATGTATTTCTGGAGTGTAATAATATTATAGGCTATAGCTTCTAGAGAGAGGCCATTGATCCAGGGAGTTATTGTAATTGCCTGATTGGAGTCGGGAAGGAATTTTTTATTCCCCTAAAGTGGGGAAAATTGGCTTCTACCTCACAGGTTTTTTTCCTTCCTCTAAATCAACTTGCAGGATGACAGGCCGAACTGGAAAGACGAATGTCTTTTTTCGGCCTTATGTACTATGTTACTATAAATACCACTTTTTTCCTGTCACTAGTAAAAGGAGCAGGTTGCATTTGAAAGTATATGCGGCATTGATTAAGGAATCCTCGGTACTGGTGACTATTCCCATTGAACTTTGAGGGCAGAGGCATACGGGTGTTTAAATCTGAACCCGAGTTGCGCATATCCAGAAGTTGTTTTTGCAGTTCAATTATTTCTTGTTGTTGATCTAGCACCAGGTTTTGTAAATTTTTCTTGGTAAGTAGAACCAAATTCTTGAAGCTTAGCCACTTGTTGCCTCAAGGTAGTCACAACAGACTCTATTTTTGAGTGAGATTATTCTGTAACGGTCCGGGTTTGGTTCAGAGTCCTTATAGCAACTACCTAGGGTAACGTAGTCAGAAGGAAGCCAGTGGTCGATGCACAGGATAACGTCAGCAAGCAGGAGAGACTAGCTTGATTACAGGCTAGGAGCACAATAATCTCGCAAGGCAGGAAGTGCAAAGCTGGGCTTAAATAGGATGTTTAATCATGGAACAGGGTGGAGCAAACCAGGGAGGCGGGAACCGAAACTAGAGGCACAGAAACTAGGCATAAGTTCAGCACAGGAGCTGTCCAGAAAGCAGAATAGCTTAGTTGGAAGAGCTGCCGCCTGGGACACAGGAGTCACTGGGTTTGAGTCCTGACACCCTGGTTCTCTTCTGGCCCTTTGTTTACCTGCAATAACAACAATCTCTGCCCCCTGCTAAAGGGAGTGAATATAAGTGCTGCCCTGAGTGACATGTCTGCCTGCTGGGATACTCAGCAGCATATTGTATGTGTAGGACTTCAAGTCCCAGCTGCACAATGACACTGCTGATACACACAGGATCTTATCACTACCTGTTCTTGTGCAGAACTCCTCTAGTCTGTCAGCTACTCAGTAAAGCCTTCAGCCCTGTCTGTGCTCCTCAAGGGGTTAATCTTTCTTGAAGTATCCAGTGGGAGGGAGACACAGGGTAGACGGCAGAGCAGGAGGGGGGAGTGGCCAGCACAGTGAAGTCTCGTGTACAGGCACATATCTGCTCTCTTAGGTTTGTGCACGAAACATCATCAGAGCAGTGACAGAAGCTGACATCACAGGTCATGTGACCCTCAGTGAAATCTGAGAAAGAAGCAACTACAGATGCAGTAAGTGCATGGTAAAGATGTTACATTTGATGAGTTAGAAACATACAAAGAACAAAAAAATAACTCGGACGACCCCTTTAAGGTAGAGCCCTATTAGGGTGGTATAAATTCCTGTAATGAGACCTCTAGCATGTGGATTATGAAGGCAGTAAGTAAAAGATTGTATGTCTTAACAATAATGAGCATAAGTTGTACAGTGATTTCAGTAGGAAATTAGTAATTTTGGCACAGAATGACAAAAAAAAATAAAGTATTCTTACATTTTCTATCCTTTGTTCTAGGGTTACATGTGTGTAGAAAAACAGTAGTTTTCATGAAATACATACAGTAGATATGTGACATTTTTGCTCTGAGGTTTAGTCCTGAGCCACAGCTGGCATTTCTGATGCACCACTAAGCATTACAATACTTACTCTCCTAATCCCAATCAGTTCCTGTTGAGAAATGTCATTGCTCTAAACATTATCCTTACTTCTCAGATGTAGCTGTTGCAGGTTTTGAGAGTTAAAATTAGCAAATTTGAAAATAAATTTTATATATATATATATAATCCCAGGAAATCCACGGCACTTCCTTAAGTAAAAGCATGTAGTTTATTCACCAATAGCAACGTTTCGGTTTGCACACTAGAACCTTTTTCAAGCAGTGAAGGTTCCAGTGTGCGAACCGAAACGTTGCTATTGGTGAATAAACTACACGCTTTTACTTAAGGAAGTGCCGTGGATTTTCTGGGATTATTGTTATTGGAAGCCTGGATCGCTTCATCAGCCGCTGGCACCCGCCATCATAGAATACTGCTGTGCTATTCACACTTTCTTGAAACACTGCTATATATATATATATATATATATATATAGATATATATATATATATACACATACAGTGCTGCCCATAATTATTCATACCCCTGGCAAATTTTGACCAAAAGTTTATTTTATTCAACCAGCAAGTAATTTTTTGATGGGAAATGACATAGGTGTCTCCCAAAAGATAATAAGACAATGTACAAGAGGCATTATTGTGGAAAAAAAACAATTTCTCAGCTTTTATTTACATTTGAGCAAAAAATACAAGATGTTCCGCACTGTGGAAAATCTCAGAGGACGTGGTCGGAAGCCAAAAGTGACACCTGTGCTGGCCAGGAGCATAGTTAGAGAGGTGAAAAAGAATCCAAGGATCACCACCAAGGCCTACCTGGTGAATCTGGGCTCTGCTGGTGGCAATGTCTCAAGGCAGACAATCCAACGGACACTGCACAATGCAGACCAAGGAGGACACCACTTCTCCAGATAAGGCACACAAAACCTTGCATGGCCTTTGCAAAAGCTCATCTGGACAAAGAAGAAGACTTCTGGTCTTCTGTGTTATGGTCAGATGAAACTAAAATTGGATTGTTTGGTCACAATGATGTTTCCTTCATTTGGCATAAAAAAGGAGAAGCCTTCAACCCAAAGAACACCATCCCCACTGTCAAACATGGTGGTGGGAACCTAATGCTTTGGGGGTGTATTTCAGCCAATGGACCAGGGAACCTAATCACAGTAAACGGCACCATGAAAAAAGAGCAATACATGAGGATTCTCAACGACAACATCAGGCAGTCTGCAGAGAAACTTGGCCTTGGGCACCAGTGGACATTTCGGCATGACAATGACCCAAAACACACAGCAAAAGTGGTGAAGAAATGGTTAGCAGACAACAACATTAACGTTTTGGAGTGGCCCAGCCAGAGTCCACACTTGAATCCAATTGAGAATCTGGGGAGGGCGCTAAAGATCAGGGTGATGGCAAGAAGACCCTCCAACCTGAAAGATTTGGAGCTCATTGCTAAAGATGAATGGGCAAAAATACCTGTGGAGTCATGCAAAAAGCTGGTCTGCAATTATAGGAAGCGTTTGATTGCTGTAATAGCCAATAAAGGCTTTTCTATTGAATATTGAGAAGGGTATAAATAATTTTGGACTGGACACTTTTTGCTCAAATGTAAATAAAAGCTGAGAAGTGTTTTTTTCCACAATAATGCCTCTTGTACATCGTCTTATTATCTTTTGGGAGACACCTATGTCATTTCCCGTCAAAAAATTACTTGCTGGTTGCAGGGCCGCTGCAAGGATTTTTGCCGCCCTAGGCAAGATAAAAATTGCCGCCCCCCCCCTTATCAGATGATCTGCCCATATCATGACATCACATATGTTCCACCCCTTTCTCAGCATTTAAATTAAAAGAACTGCTATGCTTCCCTTAGGGTTAATCCAGCTTCTTGTAGCTGTCTCCCTGACAGCCGCTTCCGCGATTCTCACTGTGAAAATTACAGTGGGAAGACGCGGAACATAGTTTTGAATGCGTGCGCCTGCGCATTCGCAGCTGAGAGGAGGATCGGGGCACAGAGTTCCCAGTGCCGGCGCTGGAGAAAGGTAAGTGGATGAAGGGCTTTTAACCCCTTCAGCCCAGTGGGAGGGGCACACGAGGGTGCCCCACTCCTAACAACTACACTCACCTAAAGAATTATTAGGAACACCTGTTCTATTTCTCATTAATGCAATTATCTAGTCAACCAATCATATGGCAGTTGCTTGAATGCATTTAGGGGTGTTGTCCTGGTCAAGACAATCTCCTGAACTCCAAACTGAATGTCAGAATGGCAAAGAAAGGTGATTTAAGCAATTTTGAGCGTGGCATGGTTGTTGGTGCCAGATGGGCCGGTCTGAGTATTTCACAATCTGCTCAGTTACTGGGATTTTCACGCACAACCATTTCTAGGGTTTACAAAGAATGGTGTGAAAAGGGAAACACATCCAGTATGCGGCAGTCCTGTGGGCAAAAATGCCTTGTGGATGCTAGAGGTCCGAGGAGAATGGGCCGACTGATTCAAGCTGATAGAAGAGCAACGTTGACTGAAATAACCACTCGTTACAACCAAGGTATGGAGCAAAGCATTTGTGAAGCCACAACACGCACAACCTTGAGGCGGATGGGCTACAACAGCAGAAGACCCCACCGGGTACCACTCATCTCCACTACAAATAGGAAAAAGAGGCTACAATTTGCACGAGCTCACCAAAATTAGACTGTTGAAGACTGGAAAAATGTTGCCTGGTCTGATGAGTCTCGATTTCTGTTGAGACATTCAAATGGTAGAGTTCGAATTTGGCATAAACAGAATGAGAACATGTATCCATCCTCTGATGGCTACTTCCAGCAGGATAATGCACCATGTCACAAAGCTCGAATCATTTCAAATTGGTTTCTTGAAGATGACATTGAGTTCACAGTACTAAAATGGCCCCCACAGTCACCAGATCTCAACCCAATAGAGCATCTTTGGGATGTGGTGGAACGGGAGCTTCGTGCCCTGGATGTGCATCTCTCAAATCTCCATCAACTGCAAGATGCTATCCTATCAATATGGGCCAACATTTCTAAAGAATGCTATCAGCACCTTGTTGAATCAATGCCACGTAGAATTAAGGCAGTTCTGAAGGCAAAAGGGGGTCCAACACCGTATTAGTATGGTGTTCCTAACAATTCTTTAGGTGAGTGTATATAGTGCCAGGAAAATAAGTTTTTTTTTCCTGGCACTATAGTGCTCCTTTACCACCAGTACTGCACAGTGTCTTTTCTCTGCAGGAACAGGCTATAGACACCAGTACCACTACATTAAACTGTACTGGTTCTGGGACTATAGTGTCCTTTTAGGCTCCATTCACACGTCCGCAATTTTGTTCTGCATTTTGCGGAACGGAATTGCGGACCCATTCATTCCTATGGGGCAGCATAATGTGCTGCCCGGACACGGAATTGCGGACTCCCTTGTCACTCTCTTCTCCCCCCCCTCCCGTCCCTTGTCACTCTCATTCCCCCCCTCCCTTGTCACTCTCATTCCCCCCCTCCCTTGTCACTCTCATTCCCCCCCTCCCTTGTCACTCTCATTCCCCCCCTCCCTTGTCACTCTCATTCCCCCCCTCCCTTGTCACTCTCATTCCCCCCCTCCCTTGTCACTCTCATTCCCCCCCTCCCTTGTCACTCTCATTCCCCCCCTCCCTTGTCACTCTCATTCCCCCCTCCCCTTGTCACTCTCATTCCCCCCTCCCTTGTCACTCTCTTTCCCCCCGCCCTTGTCACTCTCTTACCCCCCTCTCTTGTCACTCTCATTCCCCCCTCCCTTGTCACTCATTCCCCCCCTCCCTTGTCACTCTCATTTACTCCCCCCCACCCTTGTCACTCTCATTTACTCCCCCCCTCCCTTGTCACTCTCTTCCCCCCCCTCCCTTGTCACTCTCACCCCCCTAATCCCTTGTCACTCTCACCCCCCTAATCCCTTGTCACTCTCATTCCTCCCCCCCTCCCTTGTCACTCATTATTTCCTCCCCCCTCCCTTGTCACTCTCATTCCCCCCCTCCTTTGTCACTCTCATTTCCCCCCACTCCCTTGTCACTCTCATCATTTCCTCCCCCCCCTCCCTTGTCACTCTCATCATTTCCTCCCCCCCCTCCCTTGTCACTCTCATTCCCCCCCCCTCCCTTGTCACTCTCATTCCCCCCCACTCCCTTGTCACTCTCATTCCATTTCCCCCCCCACCACCTCTAGTGTAGCGTGGCCGAGCTCTGTTCGGTCCGCGGTACAGGAGCATTTGTTTCCTGTACCCGGCCGGACTGAAAGGAAGTGCACACTAAGTGAGCACTTCCTGTCAGTCCGGCCGGGTACAGAAAACAAATGCTCCTGTACCGCGGACCGAACAGAGCTCGGCCACGCTACATTAGAGGCGCTTCCCTCCTGTCAGTCCCTCTCTCTGGGCAGTGCGGCAGCCGCCCGGTGTGGGGGAGGGCCCGCCGTACTTTAAAAAAAAAAACTTGCGGCAACGCTTTTTTTTTAAACTGCACGGGGCCGGCGCCCCTGCTAAATTGCGCCCTAGGCGGCTGCCTAGGTCGCCTTACAGGTGGCGCCGGCCCTGGCTGGTTGAATAAAAGTAACTTTAAGTAAAAATTTGCCAGGGGTATGAATAATTATGGGCAGCACTGTGTGTGTGTGTGTGTGTGTGTGTATATATATATATATATATATAGATATATACACATTTCAGATATGCAAATTAGAATACAGGGCACAGTTTTGGGTAATTTATCTAGACCGGTATTTTCTACCTGAGTTTTCAAAACAGGTTGTATAATGGTTGTGCTTCTTTGTACAATCATAACTGTGAAGGAATAGGTCTTTTTTTTTTTTGGCTTCCCTAATGTCTTTTTCATCCTAATTATTCCCTTCTTCAGCTGCACAGTTAGATGCATTTCTCTCACAAGCAGAGCGTATCTCCCTTATGTAGAATCTGCCAGTACTGTTTTGCTGTGATGTCTTTTCCCTTACATCCCACTATGTTTGTTTTAAGCTCCAGAGCCCACAGAACAGATAAAGAGGTGGAAATAAGACTTACAGATGCACAGGATGTTTTTGTGAATTCAGAAGCAGTGTAGAAGCAGTTCTTATATCAGGCTCAGGATCTCAGCTAGCTCCAACACATCCCCATTTCCTGTGAACCGTCTACTGAATTTGTGTTACCAGATATGGATCTTGCCTGACAACAGGCAGTGGACTGCAAATTAGGTAGAAGTGAGACCCCTAGCTTTTTTTTCAGGTGGAGGCAGGCATATTTTTTTTAAATGACGTGATCTAGAAATTTACATACACCATTCACTATTAACTCCTTCCAGACATGTGAAGAACTAGTACATCCCATGTTGGGTCTTTAAGGATGGCGCCCGCTCCGAAGCAAAGTAGGTGCCATAACAACTCACACAGCAGACACCCAGGCCTAATGTCCATGACCAGCTGCCGATCACAAACTTTAAACCCCTCAGATACCATGGTCAAACATTACCATGGCATCTGGAGGCACAAAAGCCCTGAAGTGCATGCGTGTGCTCTGGCTCCCTCTGGGGAGCATCAGGGGAGTTGGAGTGTGTGTGCAGCAGTCTCTGTATTCCTCAATGATACAAGACTGACACACATTAGTTCCTATGGAGCCCCTACCTGTAGCCTCGCAAAAAAATAAGCCCTCACACAGTTCTGTACACATACAACTACAAAAATGTTATAGGGATAAGAATATGGTGGTGAAAAGAAAAAATAATTCTTTAAAGGTTTTTAATTTTTTCCAGTATTAAAATGCACAAAAAACTTTACATATGTGGTATCGCCATAATCGTCCTGACCTGGAGAATAAAAGTAACAGGTCAGTTTTACCGCATAGTGATCACTGTAAAAAAAAAAAAAAATAAGATCAGTCTTCCAGCTCCACAGGATAGCCATTCTTCATGTAATCTGTTATATAATTTAACACTGTTTGGTATTAGGATTATATACTGAGCAGGTATTAATACAACGACTGTTGTGCCAACACAAAAATAATCACAATGTGGATCTCAGAAAATGCCTATTTATAAGCGAGTAGTGACAGACAGTAAATTGGCACCATAGCAGCAGCTCACAGATGGAAAACCATCTGTCACACACATTGACACGAGATAGGAGGAAACAAGTTTGTTACAGAATTCATGTGATCAATTTATCCAGATTACTTTATCTAAATGTCATCTAAAATTATGATGATTTTAAAGCCATGTATATTCAAGGGCAATGTACATGTAACTAAATACTCATACTTATTTTACACAATCATTTTAAAACAGGAGTTTAGAAGATAGAGGACACGAGCATGTGGCAGGTAAATATCCTGGAAAGCTTTGTTCATATTTTTCCCCAAATAAATTTTAAATACCCAGAAAACCCATTTAATTTAGCCACACATTATATTATATAATAGTTACTTTAGACGTGACTATGGGTCAGGCCAGGTGTTTTTTCTCTATAGAGAAGTCTATAGAAAATTGTCTGAAAGAGTACCATTGTTAGAGCATGCTAAAATTGAAAAACTTTTTTCTTCTTCCTTTTTTCATCTTTGCCTTCCAAGAGCTATAACTTTTTTATTTTTCCGTTTAAATAGCTGTATGAGGGCTTGTTTTTTGTGGGAAAAGTTGTTTTTAATGGCGTCATTTTGGGGTACACATAACTTTCTGATTAACTTTTATTAACTCTTTCTTGTAGGGAGAGAGGGAAAAACAGCAATACTGCCACTGCGTTTTTACATTATAAATTTTACGGCGTTCATTTTTCAGTATAAATAACATAAAATCTACATTCTCTGGGTCAGTACGATTACAGTGATACAAAATACATATATTTTTCTTTACGTTTTACAACTTTTATGCAATAAAACCCCTTTTTTAAAAAGGAGAATAATGTTTTTGCATTGTCGCTTCCCAAGACCCATAACTTTTTTATTTTTCTTTCTATGGAGTTGTGTGAGGGCTTGATTTTTGCGGGACGACTTTTATTTTTCATTGGTATAATTTTGGAGTAAAGTATGCTTTTTGATTGCTTGTTATTAAGTTTTTTCGGTGGCAACTAAGAATAAATTCTGCCTTTTTTTATTTTGATTTTTTACGGCATTCACCGAAGGTAACAATTTACATCATATTTATGTACAGTAGTATGGGTCATTATGGACGTGGCAATACCAAACATATGGGGAGATATTTTTTCTTTTTATTTAATAAATGTTTTTTATTTTATTTATTTTTTTACCACTTAATAGTCCCACAAGGGGACTATAACAGACAATGTTCTGATTGATTTTAAAATGCAATGCATTATCCCTTTAGTGCATTGCATTTTAATGTCAGTGTTATACTGACATTGACCAGCAGGGTGCACCAGAGAGGCACAGCCAGCTGCAAACTACCCAAGTAGGCTTGGGGCATTCATAAGACCCCAAGCCTGCCTTTACACATATCGGCACCCCCCGATCGCATTTGCGGGGTGCCGATGGGAGACAGAGGGAGTCCGCTCCCTCTGTCAGCGCTTTACATGCGGTGGGCGCCTGCACTCCTGCCGGTCCAGGTTTTTAGAGCAAGACCGTGGCTCTCATGTGACCTGTGCCGCGCTTAGACTTAGACTGGGCCCCTTAGTGACCGCCGGGTTAAAGGGGTTGTCCTGCCTAAGAGCCAACTTAGCCTTTCCTCGGAAAGTGTGTCCAAATAAAAAAAAATCTGCCTGCAGACCTGCTGTTCCAAAATCATAGACCCCTTTCTTGGCTGATTCATGTCTCCGTTGGAATGAAAGAGGCTTGGTCTTGTGACTGCTATGGCCAGAAATTGGCTTCAGTGATAACCTGTGGTAGAAGGACATGTCACTAGCAGTTTCTAGCCTCAGCAGTCACATGTGCAAGTATGGGAAGTCATGACTACTGATTGGCCACAGTGGTCACAGGACTAAGCTACTTTCACTCTGGTGGGAACCCAAAGCCAGGAATGGGACTACAGTGCTCATTCCAAGGAATGGGTTAGCTGGCTTCTAGGACAGACAACCCCCTTAGCACTGTACAGATGGGTAATCTAACTGATCATGGCACCTTTTGCAGTGTCAGAGGAATGGATAATCCATATTTGCGGATGCAAATAGGGGGGACATGGTGTCCTGAACCCACTATTTACATGCGCAAGTATTTACAGTTGTTTATTACTCACCCGGATTCAGATGGGGATGGTTTAGGCAGAAGACTGGAGGAACTTAATTGGAGGAGACAGCAACTGTTGATCACGTGATGGTACCTATAAAAGAAGAGAAAAGACCGTTACTGCGCACTCATGTAAGTGGCAGTGAAGAAACACCCTCCTAAACCCCCCCTTCTTTTATTTCTTAGAAATATCACGGTGCTAAGTATGGGGTAAAATTGCCCTTGTTGGTTATTCATATATATTAATTGGTTGGTTTTAACAATGGAGTTTTATGTAATAAGTATGCAGTAAGCCGGATTGGGACAGATGCACACTGGCGCAATATTAATAGTTTATAGTTCGTGACGCCAATTGCAGCTTGCGCAGGTACTGTAGCAGGGCCCTTTAAGATGTTATAGCTCACGTACCAGGTTAGGAATGCCAGAGGGGGATATTGTCTCTGTAATGTGTCAATGGTGTCTCCTACCTGTAGTACGGCTAGACTCCTGTATCCTGGCTCACATGCAATAAATTTGAGAGTGCTGTAAATAGGAATGATGGAATTCCACACAGATAATAGGGTCCAACTTGTCTTTACTTGATGTTATAAGTGGCAGCTTTAGATCCATACAATTATACAGCAATAGTCTAGGGTCCCAGCAGGTAGTGGCAATATGTGGCAGGAATTATATCTATATATTCTGCATCTGAACATACGCCTATAGATCTGGCAGGTATCTGTCTTCTGCTCTGTCTTGGGTTCTGCTTAGTTTGGGCCTGACTAGCTATGGAGGTACTTATCTTCTCCTTGTATTTGGCATCTGTACTTACAGGACTGCTCGCAGGGAATGGTGGTTTCGTCCTGGAGATCTAGAAGTTCTGCAGTTGCTGCTTTCTTTGTCCTCCAGCTGAGGTAAGGAACTCAGGCTGGGAAGGTTGCTTTAGGCCTCAGGTTAGGCCTGAATCCTTGGTTGGGATCCCTGTTTCTGGGAGCTCCTATTCACACACAGCCTACCCGAACAGGGGGGCTGGTGCACACTGCACACACTCTGCTCTGCTCTGCACCTTCTGTCCTCCCTCTGAAGTAAGAGTGGGAACATTCTACTCCTCTTCAGATGGGGGAAGCTAGCCTGGAATGGTTTATTACAGTCTAGGTATACTAACTTTCCTACAGACTATCTGCTACATACTGCTGCCACCTGCTGGTGTACATGGAAATTACAGCAAATATATAAAATACAGACATAAACATGGCAATGCACATTGAGATGACATCAGATATTAACTCATTCACATCTTAACATAATGAAGCTGGGTGATAGAGTTTAGTGACATACTCTGGGATGTTACAAGTACAGGTAACATTAGGCACCGTGGCCATATATATTCCACTAATAAAATAAGCGTTAATATTTATTCAAGATGTGTCTATTTTATTATTCATTGAGAAAAAGGATAAGTCATAATTGGGTTATATGACACCATGTCTATCCACTCTCCTCAACTGAGCACATCTGCTCTAGCTGCCTACTAAAGTAAGCAAACCACTCTTTCACTGACTTCAAAAGACCATTCATGGTCTCTGAAAGAGGAAGCAGTTAATATAAGAAATTTCTCCTTCCATAATATGACATTTCTAAATTCCAATAGTACATGTTGTTACCAAGCCATTTCTTATTGATTGTCCCCACTTCCTTATTAATTGTCAAATTTTTTTTAAATTTGCAATTTTTTGCACAATACATGCAACTTCACATTTTATCAGGTCTGAGTAGATATTACTGATTGGTGCACTAAGTATTGTTGTGACATCACAGCAGAATGTCTAACAGAGACACTGATCCCTATCACAGCACAGTAATTCCTATCACACTACCTAACACCCTGCACTGGAACCTATCAGCTACATGATATCACTATCTAACCTACACTGACTATCTCCCACTAACTATTTGTATTACAGTCCTGATCAAAAGTTTAAGACCACTTGAAAAATTTCAAAAAATCCTATTTAACATGGCTGGATCTTAACAAGGTTTCAAGTAGAGCTTCAACATGCAACAAGAAGAAATGGGAGTGAGACAAAACATTTTTTGAGCATTCAATTTAATGAAAACAACGAATAAGCTGAAACAGGCTATTTTTTAGCTGATCAAAAGTTTAGGACCACACCTCCAAAAAAAAACCTTGACCCCCCCCAAAACAGAAATCCAACTTCCAAACATGAATTCATTAATGAGTAGCTCCGCCGTTATTGTTGATCACTTCTAAAATTCGTTTCGGCATGCTTGATGCAAGCGTTTCCATGAGGTGAGTGGGAACATTTCTCCAAGTGGTGAAGACGGCCGCACGAAGGCCATCTACTGTCTGGAACTGTTGTCCATTTTTGTAAACTTCCCTTACCATCCATCCCCAAAGGTTCTCAATTGTATTTAGATCAGGGGAACACGCAGGATGGGCCAAAAGAGTGATGTTATTCTCCTGGAAGAAGTCCCTTGTCCTGCAGGCATTGTGTACTGTAGCGTTGTCCTGTTGAAAAACCCAGTCGTTACCACACAGACGAGGGCCCTCAGTCATGAGGAATGCTCTCTGCAACATCTGGACAAAGCCAGCGGCCGTTTGACGCCCCTGCACTTCCTGAAGCTCCATTCTTCCACTGAAGGAAAAAGCACCCCAGACCATTATGGCGCCCCCTCCACTGTGGCGTGTAAAAAACATCTCAGGTGGGATCTGCTTGTCATGCCAGTAACGTTGGAAACCATCAGGACCATCAAGGTTAAATTTTTTCTCATCAGAGAATAAAACTTTCTTCCACCTTTGAATTCCCCATGTTTGGTGTTCTCTTGCAAAGTCCAAACGAGCAGTTCTGTGGCGTTCAAGGAGACGAGGTCTTTGAAGACGTTTTTTGTTTTTGAAGCCCTTTAGTCTCAGATGCCGTCTGATGGTTATGGGGCTGCAGTCAGCACCAGTAAGGGCCTTAATTTGGGTTGAGGATTGTCCAGTGTCTTGACGGACAGTCAATTGGATCCTCCGGCTCAGTGCTGATTAAATTTTTTTGGGTCTTCCACTTGACTTTTTTGTTCCATAACCCTCAGGATCATTTAAGAAATTCCAAATGACTGTCTTACTGCGTCCCACCTCAGCAGCGATGGCGTGCTGTGAGAGACTCTGCTTATGCAGTTCAACAACCAACCACGTTCAAAAAGGGAGAGTTTTTTTGCCTTTGCCATCACAACGACTTGACGGAAAATGACAATGAATCCACATCTTTGCACAGATTTGGCCTTTTAAAGGCATGTGGTCCAAAAATATTGATCAGCTGAAAAACAGCCAGTTTCAGTTTATTCGTTGTTTTCATTAAATTGAATGCTCAAAAAATGTTCTGTCTCACTTCCATTTCTTCTTGTTGCATGTTGAAGCTCTACTTGGAACCTTGTTAAGATCCAGCCATGCTAAATATGATTTTTTGCCATTTTTCAAGTGGTCTTAAACTTTTGATCAGGACTGTATATATATGAGCTAACTAACTATGTCATGTAATTTAATAAGGAATAGGATCCAGATGAAAGCACAGAGTACAGCAATGTCACTGCTCTCTCTCTCTAAGAACTGCAAGAAGCAGCAGAAAATAGCTGCTGGGGAGTTTCTTATATAGTAGGGGTAGGCAACTTTCCGATTGGTTGCTAGGGATGTTGCTAAGCTCTGATAAAGATATTGCAGCCTTCTCATTGGCCCACAAGCAAGAAAGGAGGTTACTGATGAAAAAAAATCTAGAGTATTCGCGATTACGAATATATAGCACTATATTCTACATCTTTTCAAATTCTCGAAGTGCCGATATTTGCGATAAAAAAAATCGCCATTAGAATACTCGCGATCAACACTAATATAATATTACTGTGTAAAATAAAAAGAAATTAAAATAAATTAAATCATACTTACTGTACCTCATCCATTTGATCTTGACAAGCCGGCCACCGCCATCTTGATTGAAGATCTAGTGCAAAATCTCACGCTGACCGTGATGACGTCATCACATAGGCCAGAGTGGTGACATCATACGTCACTGTGCACAGGATTTTGTGCGAGATCTTGACTCAAAATGGCAGCGGCCGGCTCGTCGTGATCAAATGGATGAGGCAAGTATGATTTTTTTTTATTTTTTACCGTCATTCAGAGAAAATCAATTCGCTATCACGAAACATGAGGAAATTCGGCTTCTTGGCGAATCGAATTTTCCCTGAACTGGTCTTCGATTTGTTCAACAAAAGTAATTATATATGACCATAGATGGCTAAGAGGTTATGAAATCCGACAAGGTTTCTAGAAAATGTCCTTCTCACAATTTTCATGAGATAAACAGGAAGGGTGGGTTACACATTGCCCTTGTGTTGCTTTTTAAAAATGAATCAAAAAAGCATTGCAAAAAAATCTAAATTTTTCCCAGTCGTCTCTATGACAGCCCATCCTGAGACTGACTTCCTCCTCCATCAAAGAGTATTTTTGGGCATCCTTCTAGATTCCATCCTTCAGAAAACTTTCCTACCTTTCACAAAGGTCCAGGACCTGAAGCTCAGAATCCAGCAGTTCCTGAAAAATCCCATTTGCTCGATCAGAGAAGGCAAAAAACTCTATCACGCTGCTCGTCCTGCATTCCTGCGATTGTCTCGGCTCAATACCACATGAGACCTCTGCAGGACCTTATCCTCAGGAAATGAAACAGGTCGCAGTCAACCCTGGACCAGAAGATCTCTCTAAATAGAGAAGTAACAATCGGCAGAGGCTAGATTCAGGCGAATGGTCTCTTTATCAGACAGCCTTTTGGAGGATCCAGGTTCATTGGGGCAGTCTGGGTCTGGATTTGTTCGCCTCAAATAAAAAACACAAAGTGTCTCATTACTTCTCCCTCAACTCAAGGGATCCCCTTGGCGTGGCAGTAGACGCCTTCACTCAGGATTGGATGTTGGGTCTTGTTTATGCTTTTCCCCCAATTCCAATGATTCCAAAGGTCCTGCAGAAATTCCAGACTGAGAAATGTACCCTAATCCTGGTGGTCCCTTTTTGGCCCAGAAGGGGCTGGTTCAGTCTTTTGAGATCCCTCAGTCGGGAGAATTCAATTCTGTTTTCTCAGACGGAGGACCTTCTAATGCAGGGTCCAATCAATCATCCGAACCCCAGGCTTCTCAAGCTGTCAGCCTGGTTACTGAACAGTCCATCCTCCTAGGTCTAGGTCTATCTGAGAGGGTGGTGGGTACCCTAATGCTTAACAGCAAGTCCAATACCTCTAAGGCATATCTTAAGGTTTGGAAGAAGTTCGCCTCCTGAAATGACGACAGGTTTAACCAGTCTTCTCCCAATATCCCTCTCATTCTGGATTTCCTTCAGGATGGTTTGGATATGGGTATTTCCCCAAACACTCTAAAGGTTCAGGTGTCTGCCCTGCTTGCCCTTTATAACACCAGTCTTTGCGATGTCCCCTGGGTTTCTAGGTTCTTGAAAGCTGCAGATAGAATGAAGCCTAGAATTAAAAATATGGTAGCTCCGTGGAACCTGAATACAGTTCTTTTAGGCTTGTCAGATTCCCCGTTTTAGACTCTAGATTCTCTGTCTATCAAGTGGCTTACTCTTAAGATGTTTTTTTTTGGTAGCTATATCCTTGGCTAGGAGAGTATGTGAGCTACACATCCCGACCCACCCCAATCCAGAAAATATCTAAGATTCGCAGTCCAGATGGAAGGAAGGGTCTATTATTATCAATTCAACTGCCTTCATTTCGGAATATATTCTGCCCCTCGCATCTTCTCCAAGGTCATGGCAGCAGTAGTGGTCTCCCTAAGCCAGAAGGGGATATTAATAATTCTGTATCTGGACGATTTTTTTGTCATAGCAGAAAATACTGATCTTCTTCATTCCTATCTTCGGGTGGTTCTTTCTCATCTCAGGCCCTGGGCTGGATAGTCAATTGGGAAAAGCCCAACCTCCTTCCAGACAATCGAAGAGTATTTTTGGGCATCCTTCTAGATTCCATCCTTTATAAAACTTTCCTACTTTTCGCAAAGGTCCAGGATCTGAAGCTCAGAATTCAGCAATTCCTGAAAAATCCAATTTGCTCAATCAGAGAAGGCATGAAAATTCTAGCACGCCTCTCGTCCTGCGTTCCTGCGGTTGTCTGAGCTCAATACCACATGAGACCTTTGCAGGACCTTATTCTCAGGAAATGAAACAGGTCGCAGTCAACCCTGGACATAAGATCTCTCTAAACAGGGAAGTAAGAATCTCTTTACAGTGGTGGCTCAGAGACAAGAATCTGCAGACGGGGGTTTTCTGGAATTAGGAAGACATTTTCTCGTTGACAACAGACGCCAGTTACAGGGGCTGGGATGCATTTACAGCCAGGAGTTCCTTCCAGGGGACTTGGTCTGAACCTTAGAGAGGGATGTCAATTAATTACAGGGAATTTCGGGCAATATGGGAAGGTCTCAAAGCAACACAGGCCCAGTCAAGAAACAGTCATGTACTGGTCCACTCGGACAAATCCACAGCAGTGGCTTTCATCCGACATCAGGGAGGAATAAGGCACGTTCATTTTCAGAGTCTCTCAAGACAGATTTTCTCCTAGGCAGAAAATAATTTAAAATCTCTTGCAGCAGTGCACCTAAAGGGCTCCCTCAATCTACGGGCAGATTTTCTCAGTCGGCAAAGGCTAGATCCAGGCGAATGGTCTCTTTCTCAGACAGCCTTTTGGAGGATCCAGGTACATTGGGGCAGTCTGGGTCTGGATTTGTTCGCCTCAAAGAAAAACCACAAAGTGTCTCATTACTTCTCCTTCAACTCAAGGGATCCCTGCGTGGCGGTAGACGCCTTCACTCAGGATTGGACGTCGGGTCTTGTTTATGCTTTTCCCCCAATTCCAATGATTCCGAAGGTCCTGAAGAAATTCCAGACTAAGAAATGTACCCTAATCCTAGTGGTCCCCTTTTGGCCCAGAAGGGGCTGGTTCGGTCTTCTGAGATGCCTCAGCCGGGAGAATCCAATTCTGTTTTCTCAGACGGAGGACCTTCTAATGCAGAGTCCAATCAATCATCCGAACCCCACGCTTCTCAAGATGTCAGCCTGGTTACTGAACAGTCCATCCTCCTAGGTCTGGGTCTATCTCAGAGGGTGGTGGGTACCCTAATGCTTAGCAGCAAGTCCAATACGTCTAAGGCATATCTTAAGGTTTGGAAGAAGTTCGCCTCCTGGAGTGGTGACAGGTTTAACCAGTCTTCTCCCAATATCCCTCTCATTCTGGATTTCCTTTAGGATGGTTTGGATATGAGTCTTTCCCCAAACACTCTAAAGGTTCAGGTGTCTGCCCTTTATAACACCAGTCTTTGCGATGTCCCCTGGGTTTCTAGGTTCTTGAAAGCTGCAGATAGGCTGAAGCCTAGACTTAAAAATATGGTAGCTCCGTGGAACCTGAATACAGTTCTTTTAGGCTTGTCAGATTCCCTGTTTGAGCCTCTAGATTCTCTGTCTATCAAGTGGCTTACTCTTAAGATGTTGTTTTTTGGTAGCTATATCCTCGGCTAAGAGAGTATGTGAGCTACAGGCCATATCCATCCAGGAGCCTTTTTTTAGGGCCTTCGAGGATAAGCTAATATTTAAACTAGACCCAAATTTCCTTCCATAGGTATCTACATTTCACAGATCCCAAGATATAGTCATTCCCTCGTTCTGTGCCAATCCCAGAAATGAACAGGAAGCAATATTCCATAATCCAGATGTGAGAAGGGCTGTTCTTTGTTATTTAGATGTTACCAGAGAATGGAGGATAGACAAAAAAATTTTGTACAGTTGTTTTGCCCTAATAGAGGCAGGAAAGCGGCAAATAGCTCCATATCCCGTTGGATAAGAAATGCTATTACGGAAACATATAGAGCTTCCGGTAAAGAACCTCCTCCTTCTTTCAGAGCCCATTCAGTAAAAGCAGTGTCTACCTCCTGGGCCGAAAGGGCCTCTGCCTCCTTAGAGCAGATTTGCAGGCCGGCCACTTGGAAGAGGACTCATACCTTCACTAAACATTATAGGCCAGTATTTGCCAATGAGGACATGGCCTTTGGACGCATTGGTGCTGTAGTCCCTCACTGAGTTTGTTTTTCACTTTGTTAGTTCTCAGGATTTGCTGTCATGGAGATGACTGGGGAAATTATTATATTATTATTACATTATTAGTATTACACTCACCGGTAATATGGTTTTGTGGAAGTCTCCATGACAGCACATATTTCCCACCCTTTTCTATTATTTTGATTTCCGTTAAAATACACTGGCAATGAGGAGTAGGGGTGGGGCTTTTAACCTCTCTGTGTTTTTTCCTGTCCTATCAGAGGAAGTCAGTCTCAGTATGTGCTGTCATGGAGACTTCCAGGAAACCGGATTACTGGTGAGTGCAATACTCATATGTTTCACCTGTAAACACTGCATATGCAATTACCACATCAACATGTTTTAACTGTGTAGACAACTGCAATTGCTGTTAAAACACATGCATTTTTAAAAAGCAGCACAAATGCAATGTGGAAACCCAGCCTAAGGTTGCCTGTACATAATCAGGTTTTGTTCAGCTTTTCTGATGTGTGGACTAAGCCCACTAGATAGGACTGTGCAAAATAGACGCTTTTTCATCCATTTCAAGTACGGCTCAGAGCTGCTGAGCCATGGCATAAAAGCTTTTCCTTCTACATTCCAGGTTCAATTGAACAGTAATCTTCTCTTGTCAAATCCTGTTTTCTAATATATTGCTCATAGCGTTCGGGTAGCATTCGATGTGAATGTGTTTTTTGTAACGTTAGACTAGAGACGATCTATGCCAGCAGCTGATTTAATGCACTTCATGGCATTGTGAAATAATGGTTAATATTTGTTTTCAGGGTGCTCCTATATTTTCTATACAAGGTCCGCGCAAGGTCCGACTCAAAGCAATCTCCCAGTAACCTCCAGCATGTGACCATGCATACAATGGGAGGAGGCAGAGAGCTCTGAGCCCCACTCAAGACTGGCTGATATAGCCCGGGCCTCACATGTGCACCAGAATGCATGGAGGTTACTGGGAGATTGCTTTGAGTCGGACCTTGCGCGCCTGTAATTCACCCACTGGCTCCTGGTATTGCCCATACGGCCCAGGTAGGTTTAGCGTTAGGTCCCGAGCTACTTGAGAAACCTTGGCGCGGTGCTCGGGCTCAGACATGTCCTCCAAGCAGGCTATGTTGGCTAATTCTCAATTTTACACCAGTACGAGGGTTAGTAAGACCGCAGAGTGCACCTGTCTTTGTTTTTGTTATGTTATCTTGTCATGTTCAGAAGCAGTTCTTTTATCAAGCTTAACATCTCAGCTAGCTCTGAAAAGTTCCAATTTCCTCTCTGCCATTTCCTGTGTATGTTATTAGGCACTGGACTGGCAGTTGACTGCAAATTAGGTGCAAGTGAGACCGCTAGTGGCCATGACTTTAAAGCATTTCCTCAGGTGCATGCAGGCATATTTTTTTAAATCAAGCAATTAAGAAATGTGCTAGTTATGCCATTTTGTGTTAAATGAAATAAAAATGGGTGAAAGTATAGTGACTTTTTATATAAGATTAGATAGACTCCTAATCTTCATCAGACCTCAGATTAGACCCTCAATCAGACCACCAATCTTCCTCAGATCCCCAAATAATACCCTAAATATTTATCAGACCTCAGATCAGACCCCCAAATTAGACCCACAATCAGACCCCAATCTTCCTCAGACCCCCAATCTTTAATAGACGTCAGATCAGAGCCCCCATTCAAACCGATAGCCCTGAAGAAGACCAGGAAGCAGTGAGTTTCTGCACACCAATTAGCTCTTCCATAATGAAAACACTCATTAGTATTCATTTTATAAGATGCACTGACATTTTCTCCCCACTTTTGGGGGAAAAATAGCATCTTGAAAAATACAGGTGGAAGATTTAGTTTTAGTTTTTTTTAGGGAAAGCAATTAGGGAGAATCTGGTCACTCACTGTTGTGTGTTTCATACTGCTCAAAAGTGAAAAGTTAATTTTGCACTGAAAAATCTGCTATCGAATCAACATAATCCAGCAACAAACTCATTTTTATTTGTAAATGGATAGCCAGCTTTTGTTTTAAACCTCAAGTTTCTACAGGTCATAAGTGTTATATAGGCTTATTGCCAGCACCTCCAGCATCAATAGCAAATGCTGAGCAATTTCTCCCTTTTAAAAAAAAAAAAAAAAAAAAATAATACAGCATCTACAGGTGAAACTCAAAAATGTTTAATATAGTGCAAAAGTCCATTTATTTCAGTAATGCAAATTAAAAGGAATTGCATTAATGCAGCTTAAAATTAGAATTTTGTGAAAAGGTTCAATATTCTAGGCTCAAAGTGTCACACTCTAATCCGCTAATTAATCCATACCCCCTGAGCAAAGGTTACCTCAAAATTGAGACTTTGGGGTTTCATAAGCTGTAAGTCATAATCATCCAAATTATACCAAATAAAGTCTTGAAATATCTCGCTTTGCATGTTAGTTTCACCTTTTAAGTTGCATTACTGAAATAAATGAACATTGCACGATATTCTAATTTTTCGAGCATTTACATACCAGTTAACTATTGACACATTTTATTGTGTCAAGATTACCATGCATTATAGTGAATGGATTGTGCTGCATAACAACATTTATATACTAGTTAACCATTAACGGATTATATTGCATCAAGATACTTGCAGTACCTGCTGCCATAACAATATTTTTATGCCAGTTAACTGTTAAAAGAAAGTTAATAGAAGCCACTTACTAATGTATTGTTATTATCTATATTACCTCCTTTGCTGGCTAGATTCATTTTTCCATTATACACTGCTAATTTCCATGGTTACGACCACCCTGCAATCCATCAGTGGTGGTCATGCTTGTGCACTATAGGAAAAAGCGCCGACCTCTCTGGTGGCCAGGAACGTGGCAGCGCACAAAGGCTAATGCTTTTTCCCATAGTGTACAAGCTTGGCCACTGTTGATGGATTGCAGGGTGGTCGTAACCATGGAAACGAGAAGTGTATAATGTCATGGAAAAATGAATCCATCCAGCAAAGGAAGCAATATGGATAATAACAATACATTAGTAAGTAGCTTCTATTAGCTTTCTCTACAACCTCTTTAATGCACTGTATTGCATCAAGATACCTAGTGAACGCATTGTGCTGCAATAACAGCATTTATATAACAGTTAACCATAAACACATTGTATCACATCAGGATACCATGCATTATTAGTAAACGTGTTGTGCTACAATAACATTTATATATAACTATTTTTTTTTTATACCAGCATTGTATTGCCTCAAGATACCTGCAATTTTAGTGAATGTGTTGTGCTGCAATAACATCATTTTATACCAGTTAACCATTAATGCATTGTATTGTGTCAACAGCATTCATATAACAGTTTCATTCCATATACACTCACCTAAAGCATTATTAGGAACACCATACTAATATGGTGTTGGACCCCCTTTTGCCTTCAGAACTGCCTTAATTCTACGTGGCATTGATTCAACAAGGTGCTGACAGCATTCTTTAGAAATGTTGGCCCATATTGATAGGATAGCATCTTGCAGTTGATGGAGATTTGAGGGATGCACATCCAGGGCACGAAGCTCCCGTTCCACCACATCCCAAAGATGCTCTATTGGGTTGAGATCTGGTGACTGTGGGGGCCATTTTAGTACAGTGAACTCATTGTCATGTTCAAGAAACCAATTTGAAATGATTCGAGCTTTTTGACATGGTGCATTATCCTGCTGGAAGTAGCCATCAGAGGATGGATACATGTTCTCATTCTGTTTACGCCAAATTTAGACTCTACCATTTGAATGTCTCAACAGAAATCGAGACTCATCAGACCAGGCAACATTTTTCCAGTCTTCAACAGTCCAATTTTGGTGAGCTCGTGCAAATTGTAGCCTCTTTTTCCTATTTGTAGTGGAGATGAGTGGTACCCGGTGGGGTCTTCTGCTGTTGTAGCCCATCCACCTCAAGGTTGTGCATGTTGTGGCTTCACAAATGCTTTGCTGCATACCTCGGTTGTAACGAGTGGTTATTTCAGTCAGCGTTGCTCTTCTATCAGCTTGAATCAGTCGGCCCATTCTCCTCTGACCTCTAGCATCCACAAGGCATTTTTGCCCACAGGACTGCCGCATACTGGATGTTTCTCCCTTTTCACACCATTCTTTGTAAACCCTAGAAATGGTTGTGCGTGAAAATCCCAGTAACTGAGCAGATTGTGAAATACTCAGACCGGCCCGTCTGGCACCAACAACCATGCCACACTCAAAATTGCTTAAATCACCTTTCTTTCCCATTCTGACATTCAGTTTGGAGTTCAGAAGATTGTCTTGACCAGGACCACACCCCTAAATGCATTGAAGTAACTGCCATGTGATTGGTTGACTAGATAATTGCATTAATGAGAAATAGAACAGGTGTTCCTAATAATTCCTTAGGTGAGTGTATAGTATTACTTTTGTAAATTGTCAATACCAGTGTGCTGTGTGTTTGTAGAAGGGGAGGGACATTTAACCCCTTCAGAAACCTTGTGGTATATGTACGGTGCAACTAAAAGTAGCTGACAATCGGTGCGGGCACATTAACCCCTTAGATGCCAAAGTCAATGCTGACCGCCACATTTAAGGAGTTTACAGAGGGAGGAACTAACTATGGTCTATTTCTTTGAAGCAAAACCTATTAGACTTTATTGATGATATATGGGTTGGGCCCTGAGAATAATATAATCTGGTGGGCCCAAAGAACCCAAGTCCAACCTTGCACATATAGGGAGGCAGAGGTCGGGAGAAGGAGACCAGAGGCAGGCTGAGAAGCCTCTGCATCATACAGTTATCCTTTTTCAGTATACAGTTTTTAACGTTTAATAGAATGCTGAAGACTGAGTCTCCTTACCCACCTTCAGTTAGCCAGATGATATGGGGAGACTTTACAAAGTTTTCTAGAAAAAAAACAACAACATATTTCCCTAATAAAGTGTCAACACACTCACTATCCTTATACATTAAAAAATGAAATGATAGTTCCACTTTATAAAGAAAAAAATAATAATTAAACAGTAGATTTGTGAGTAAAAGCAATGCTGACAATATCCTACTTTTGACCTCTGAACTTGTGAATGCTGAATAAATCTGCACTGGCTATTGCACCACAGACATACTATACTATATATCTGCCTGCTGTACTAGATGCTGTATTGCAGTATATAATATATAATTGCTGCGATTTTGTCCCTCATTGTCAGAAAACTATGAACTGACATGCTATACTGAACCGCTTCATATGCTAAATACATTACAAATGTTTTGAAGAAAGTGGCATCTTAGCAAAAGGACTCTGAAAGGACTGTACAAATAAAGAAAGGGGGGGGGGGTCTTAAAAATCAGACTTCACCAATCTTTTATTATACATATTCTGTAGTGCTGCTAAGTTACATCATGTATTATAGTCCACAGCTGCATTCACAGTTCTGTGTAAAATCCACAGCATGTCCCCAAATCCATATGGATTTTTCCACTGTGTGCAGACACACGGTAACACAAAATGCACTCATACACTTAAAACGCAATCATACACTTAAAAATTTAATAACAGACATACATAGACATGCAGAAACTGATTTAAAAATAAATGGGTATAAACAGAAAGGTTCTTGATACTTAGCCAATTGCTTCAGAAGAGTCTGTTCTGGTCCCGGGGATAGGGGAATGTAGAACAAAACCCAATGTCGATCAGATCCCCAAATTATGTCAAAGAAATGTATGTATATGAAACGTATAAAGAACCTTTCTGTGTTTAGATTCTCTGTGATGCCCACATTCATACTGAACGCGATTAATATGTGCTTGAAGAGGGGATTTTTGTCTCTTGGAAAATGGAGATTTATGTATATCTCCGTTTTCCATCCCTTCTATTCTATTCCTAGCATGTTGCCTTTGTTTCCCATACAGCCCGAATATCCTGTGTATAATTACACCTCTTCCAGTCCTTCATATATCCCAGGAGCAACACACAACCCTCGCAGATACTTATCTATAAAAATAGTTTACTGATAACATAGAGATGACAAAGCAATGGACATTATACATGGAGATACAGATAACACAATACATAGAGGACACCACCACACACAGCCACCTCTGTTCCTGTCCACCCTGGATGCTAAGCAAATGCGGCTAATAATATGTATGTATATACAGTATATCCAGAGTCCACCAATATACAGTCTACTGGATCTACTCTTCTAACCAACTCACATCCAGTACCTGACCATTAGTACATGTACATATAGAGACTCATGCATAAACAGCATATAATCTAACTGGTAATACAATTGCAGACTGCTAATATCTATATTTACACATATAAAGTCTACTGGGATATTATACTTATATACATACCCACATACGCACACATATAACTTAGCTTGCTCCTGCATCCATCGGTGTCCAGGAAGAGAAGCCCCCGCCTCACTCCCAACTTTCACCTATATCTTGCTGTGTCCCAGCCCCCCCACCATAGACTACACCCTGTGACCACCCAAATATCTTCCCCCATCTCTTGGTCAAGAGGATGTTGTTCAACTGCCTTAGATATGCTAACAAGGGACACAATGCTACTGGCCATACTGAATGGGTGAATACCACTGGGTCCAATTATTAGGCATATTTGTGTGGTCATCAGGATGAGGTTCTGGCTGAAAGCCATATTTCCCTTAACAGTGCTTATGATATATTTTATATTTTATTCATCCTCTGGTATTCAAGCAGAAAAGCTCCCGGACACATGCTGTTGAAGGTGCCCCTGTCTCAGGTGGTATACATTTCCATGGGGCTGGGGTGTAGAATCCAGGAAACCTCTCATTATCAGTTTCAAAAAGTCAGTTTTTGGTAGTCAGGTGCTAATTCGATTTCCTCCAAAGGGGAAATATGTATCCCCCCACCCACCCCACAGGTTTAGACTGATAGGTACTGTACAGAATGGGGGCATCAGAGTGTGCAGAATCAAATATACATAAAATCATACAGTATGGTATCAGACTGAGACCTGTAGTGCCTAAAGTTAACCCAATATATCTCCCTATGTAATATGCTCTTTATATATATATATGTCTCAGTTGAGACCACTGTTGTTGATACAGTGTCAGGATGAAACCAGTAGTGCCTTGAATATACTGGGAGTGAAGGTCTTTTCTATTAATTTGGCTGCTTCTAGTTCAAGATACTGGGGGAGATTTATCAAACAACCAATCAGATTCCATCTTTCTTTTTATAAAGTAGCTCTGAAAAATGAAAGGTGGAATCTGATTGGACAACTAAGCCACTTTTCCTCCACAACAGTTTGGATAAATCTCCCCCACTGACTAGTACCAGTGCTTTGAGTTTCACACACGCTGCAGTCATACATGAAGCCTCACACACGCTGCAGTCATACATGAAGACAAGTAAAGTGGCTGCAGTCCGCTACTGACACTTCTGGTTAGTTCGCTGCCACTCTGGGGTAGCCGAAAATAACATCACAAACCATGTATTTAGAGATGAATGTAATTGACTGTCTAACATTTAGGTTATTGTTACAAACAGTGCTGACAACTCACACATATTTTCACTTTACACTTTTTTGCATTGCTGCGCACCAGCCATTTTTAATAAGTGGGGGGGGGGGGGGGGGGATTTCTTTTCTTTTTTGTTTAATATTTTTAATAAACGTGTTTAATAAAAGTGACATTTTAATAGTAACAGTATGGAAGAGTGGGACTTCTAGCCTTAGGGCTAATGTGATATATAATAATTACATCCCAAACCCTACTATAGGGTCTGAAACTTGCTGTAGTCTTATAGAATGCACTGCTTTGTGATGTTTTTTAAAGAAGCACTAAATTACTAATAGGAGTTTACTATAAACCACCTAATATACCAGAGTCCACAGAAAATCTACTACTAAACGAGATAGACAAGGCGGCAAATCATAATGAGGTGGTTATTATAGGGGACTTCAACTACCCAGATATAGACTGGGAAACTGAAAGCTGTAGATCTCATAAAGGAAACAGGTTCTTAGCAATAACCAAAGACAATTATCTCTCCCAACTGGTTCAGGACCCGACCAGCAATACTGGACTTAGTATTAACCAATAGACCTGACAGAACAATATATGTGCAGGTTGGGGGACACCTGGCAAATAGTGACCATAAAGTAATTACCTTTCAATTGTCATTCAAAAGAGCGTTTCTACAGGGAGGAACAAAAATACCAAACTTAAAAAAGCTAAATTTAGCCAACTAAGAGAGGCCTCACGCCTAACTAACTGGGACAAAGTCCTCAAAAATAAAAAATACAGCCACAAAATGGGATATTTTTAAAAGCATCCTAAAATTTAATTGTGAGAGGTACATACCTTATGGGAATAAAAGATTATGGAATAAGAAAAAAACAATGTGGATAAATAGAAATGTAAAGAAAGCAATAAATGACAAAAAGAAAGCATTTAAATCACTAAAACAGGAGGGTTGTGAGGAAGCACTGAAAAACTATAAGGAAAAAAATAAAATATGTAAAAGACAAATAAAAGCAGCCAAACTAGAGACCGAGAGATTAATTGCCAAAGAGAACAAAACTAACCCTAAAATGTTCTTCAATTATATAAATGGTAAAAAGTATAAATCTGAAGGTGACGGCCCTCTACAGAGTACTGTAATGATGGGGGAGTTGCAGAGAGCGATGAGGAGAAAGCAAAGCTATTAAATATTTTTTTCTCCACTGTATGCACTGAAGAAAATAAACTGTCAGATGATATGCAAAATGTAAAACTGAATTCCCCATTAAAAGCGCCCTGTCTGACCCAGGAAGAAGTACAGTGTGTCTCAAAAAAATTCAAATAGATAAATCGCCAGGACCGGATGGCATACACCCCTGTATCCTAAGAGAATTAAGTAATGTCATAGCCAGACCCTTATTTCTGATATTTACAGACTCTATACTGACAAGGAGTGTTCCACAGGATTGGCGCATAGCAAATGTGGTGCCAATATTCAAAAAGGGTCCAAAAACAGAGCCCGGAAACTATAGGCCGGTAAGTTTAACATCTGTTGTGGGTAAACTGTTTGAAGGTTTTCTAAGAGATGCTATCTTGGAGTACCCCAATGAAAATAAACAAATAACGCCATATCGGCATTGCTTCATGAGGGATCGGTCATGTCAAACTAAATTATCAGTTTCTATGAGGAGGTATATTCTAGACTTGACAGCGGCGGATGGATGTCGTATATCTGGACTTCAATGGATGTCGTATATCTGGACTTCTCCAAAGCATTTGACACTGTACCACATATAAAGTTAGTATATAAAATGAGAATGCTTGGACTGGGAGAAAATGTCTGTATGTGGGTAAGTAACTGGCTCAGTGATAGAAAACAGAGGGTGGTTATTAATGGTACACACTCAGATTGGGTCACTGTCACTAGTGGAGTACCTCAGGGGTCAGTATTGGGCCCTATTCTCTTCAATATATTTATTAATGATCTTGTAGAAGGCTTTCAATAGTAAAATATAAATTTTTGCAGATGACACCAAACGGTGTGGAATTGACACTGAAGAAGACAGTATACTGTTACAGATGGATCTGGATAGATTGGAGGCTTGGGCAGAGAAGTGGCAGATGAGGTTTAACACTGACAAATGTAAGGTTATGGACATGGGAAGGAATAATGCAAGTCACCCGTACATACTAAATAGTAAAATACTGGGTAACAATGACATGGAAAAGGACCTAGGAATTTTGGTGAGCAGCAAACTAAGCTGTAAAAACCAGTGTCAGACAGCTGCTGCCAAGGTCAATAAGATAATGGGTTGCATCAAAAGGGGCATAGATGCCCGTGATGAGTACACATAACACTCTACAAATCATTAGTCAGACCACACATGGAATACTGTGTACAGTTCTGGGCTCCTGTGAACAAGGCAGAGACATAGCAGAGCTGGAGAGGGTACAGAAGAGGACAACTAAAGTAATAACTGGAATAGGTGGACTACAATACCATGAAAGATTATCAACATTAGGGTTATTCACTTTAGAAAAAAGACAACTGAGGGGAGATCTAATAACTATGTCAGTACAGAGATCTCTCCCATGATCTATTTATCCCCAGGACTATTACTGTGACGAGGGGACATCCTCTGCGTCTGGAGGAAAGAAGATTTGTACACAAACATAGAAGAGGATTCTTTACGGTAAGAGCAGTGAGACTATGGAACTCTCTGCCTGAGGAGGTGGTGATGGTGAGTACAATAAAAGAGTTCAAGAGGGGCCTGGATGTATTTCTGGAGTGTAATAATATTACAGGCTATAGCTACTAGAGAGGGGTCGTTGATCCAGGGAGTTATTCTGATTGCCTGATTAAGGGCCGGGAAGGAATTTTTTTCCCCTTAGGTGGGGAAAATTGGCTTCTACCTCACAAGTTTTTTTTGCCTTCCTCTGGATCAACTTGCAGGATAACAGGCTGAACTGGATGGACAGATGTCTTTTTTCGGCCTTATAAACTATGTTACTGTTAGATACAGAAAAAAAAATACGTTTGTGTGCACAAGCCCTATCCCTGTATTCTTTGAGGATATAATGTCTCCCCTTTCTAAAACACAAGGAGTGCCGATTTATAGTAGATGAGTGTACACAGTGATTAGCTTCAATAATATAAACCTCCTGACTCTATATACTACTACCTGCCTAAACTATCTGTGTGTGCTGACTCACCAGTGTAGTTCTATGAGATTTAGCTTCACACTGGTCTCCCTGCCTCCTGCATGTAATAGCCGACAGGGGAGAGAGATGACAGGGCAGACATGCTCAAATGGGTCACATAGGAAAACAGACTATGCAGTGTGAGAGGACAGCAGTTCTGTGTCACTGATCTGTCATGGCTGCCCTTACACAGTGCAATGTGGTGAGACTCCGTCACCTGTATCTCTGCAAAGCTAGGCATGATGGGAAATGCAGGATTCACTAGCAAAACCATATCTGAGGGGAGAAGGAATCAAGATGGCAGCCAACCCGCAAATTACATATCAAATAAAATAGGCATACACAACGGTCTCTATTAGTCCATAATAATGGACTATATAGGCAAAGGAAAAAAAATCCCAGAGTGCTTCTTTAATGCTCAATGGATCTGGTCTGGGTGTCACATGTCTTAGAAATAGTTTCCAATTACATATAAATGAAACATTGAAGACCGAAAATAAAAATATTTTTGATGGATACCGGTATATCTACTGAGTTTGCCAAATAATTATTTGTTAGTAATTCTTCTGTACCACCAACCATTTGGAAGTGCCAACATTTACATACAGAAGAGAACATGTGCTTTTACTTTATATTCTGTTCATGGATTACCCTTCTATCTACTAAAGCCGTAACAGATATAGTAGTGAATAACACAGGTGCATATGTGAGAAGTAAAGGGTGACATAACTAGGAAGATCTTGTCTTGCTCTTAAGAATTGTCTGAGAAACGAAACAGTAGATTATTTACCTATGCATTATTGATTGATTCACTAACACATAAGATGCAGTAATGCAGAGAAGAGTTAGATTGTCCAAAGGAGCCTGGAAAAAGGAACAAGGAATATGGACAATAAAAAGAGAACCATATACACGAGAAAGGTAATGTATGGATGCTATCATATTGTACCATTCTGTTCACTAAGGGTGGGTTCACATATGCATTATATATTCCATTATACCGTTCCCTTATGATAGGGTTATATAGAATATAATGGAATTTAAGGACGGAACCCTTTAGAGGCATTCCGTTTTGATACTTCCTAATAGAGTTGTATGGGAACAAATAATGATTCCGTGTTATTCCATTATGAAAGATGGAAAAAAAAAGTCCTGTCGACAGGAACAATACGGAACCATTATTTGTGCACTCTATAAGGACAGATCAAAACGGAATGCCTCTAAAAGGGTTCAGTTTTGCATTACGTCCTTAAATTCCATTATATTCCGTTATAACCCTGTTATAAGGGAATGGTATAACGGAGTATATAATGTATATGTGAACCCACCCTTACAGACAAAATTCTCTAATTCATCAGATGGCCCATCTATAGGGGGAAACAACCATGGCTTCAAAAACACTAGAAGAGGAAGTATGTATATCTAATATAACAAAATAAGTGACCGTCACTTGTCTCCAGGTAAACTTCCAAGGAGAGTGTGGGGAGTGCGGTTATAACAGCTTTCTAGCACCTGCAGTTTGACTGTAATAGAGGTAGGAGCTAGTTCTCCTGAAGTTAGAAGATTAAAAGCAATTTGTCAAAGATGTTGATCTACTTGATGTAAAAGACCATGGTATTCTTCTGAATAGAACACCAGTCTACAAGTAGATTAGATAACTGGTAAATAGTATTTGTATCTTATAATATGCCCACTACACTATTCTAGGAGCTACCTGCATACCCTTATTGCAGTTGACCTGATGTTAAGCAAGACCCTCATAGTAAGTAGAGGAATGAGACAACTTTAAAGCCTAGAGTTTCAAGTATTCCTCTAATTGTGGGGGCAATGATCTTTAAGATCGTATATGCTTATTGAAGGATTCACAAACTGAGGTTGGAAGTTAAGTCTGGCTGGTGTATATACTGTATGGAAACCATAATGGGAAGATATGTTGCTTCAGACAACAGATATTGTTGAGTGCTGAGCTTTCCTGAATAGGCTATGAAATGTTTCTATACTGTAGAACTACTGCAGACTGCAACCCTATGTCCTCATGACAATGGTTTCTATCTGTGCTTTGGTTGTGTCTAGCCTTGTCCATTAATTGCAAATTTTCTCCATACCACTGAATGCTTTCTCCTCCACTGTTCTTAGCATAATTGGTCTCGTCCTCCTCCCTCTGTTTGTATACAAGGCTGCAGTGTGACATGCAACTATTCAGCACAAGACCATTGAGAACAGTGACTGGCTGCAGTAGTCAGGTGCTGTATATTTCTATGTCACTGCTGCAGCCTTGTATACAAATGGCAGTAGGACTGGACTGGCAGTGCTGGGAACAGCAAGGAAGAAAGAGGTGAGTGTATAGCCATTATTTATTTTAAAGCATTAGGTGGTATGAGGTAAATGTGTAATTAACTTAGACAAGGCTAGAGACAACCCAAATTGTGTACATACACTATCTAGACTAGAGAGACAATGGAGACGTGGGTGTTGGAGAGCTTTAGTGTGAGGTTTAACTTTTAAATTAACTATAGAGAAGATTAGCAACAATAAGCAATAAGTATGATTGATTAACCTAGTGGGTACATTCATGGACCCATTGTAGTTGAAGGAGCACCAATTAATATTTTACAATAATCAACTAGAATAAATATTGTTGTAAAGGGATTTTGACAGTAATGTTGGAAAGGAAGAATGTGAGAGATACTGGGAATCCTTTATCAAGCCCTGAAATACAGAATGCTAGTTTCAAAAAGTCACAGAATAGGCATTTGTGACTGTTTGGTCTAATCTGCGCAAACATTTTGTGAAATTTTGTATTTTCACACCACTCACTCCAGTTTTGAAAAACAAATGGGAAAGTGGAGGCGGTTAGCCACTGGGGCTGATATATGGTAGATTTTTATGATCCGCGGCTCCATAGAATGTGGAGTAAACTCTTAAGACAGAAGTGATTCATTTATTATGAGGGTAAAATTTGAAGTCATTTTTAGATGCTGTAGAAAGATAATGGAATGAGTAATGTTCAGGACGTCATTGGGAACTTTTAATGAAAGCTTTACTTGTTGGCTGCAGAAAGCAGAATTCAGCCTTGAAGGGAATAAAAAATGTTATGGGTTAGGTGGTTTTAGACCATTTTGAGTAGTTTGGTGACAGGAGAGGTTGGAAAAAATTTGGTAGAACTGAAAGCTCTTGGGATGGATGATTACTACATTTAAAGGAGTTTTCAGCCTGGAGATATTCATTACCTATCCTAAAGTTAGGTCATTAATATCATTTTCGGCAGCCAGCAATTTGCCACCGGAAAGTAAACTGTCAATGAATTCGGAAGGTCTTTGTCCACTGTAACAAAACCAGATCAACAGCAACGAGTTCTTAAAGGGCATCTGTCAGCAGAATTGTACCTCTAAAACTGGCAGACCTGTTGCATGTGTGCTCGGCAGTCAAAGTTTTAACATATAAAAACAAGCCTCCAGGAGCAATGGGGGAGTGCCATTACACCTAAAAGGCTCAGCTCTCTCTGCAACTACTGCACTTTGATAGAGCCAGACAGTGTAAATGTGATCACGCCTGACGCTGTCAATCAAAGAGCAGAGAGCGTGGCAGTTGCAGAGAGATTTTACCTTCTAACAATAACGACAATGCCCCCTTTGCTCCTAGAGGCTCATTTGCATATATTAAAACTTCATTTTTCTCAGCAATGTGGGCACAGATGCCTTCAGCTGCCAAGTACCTATGCAATAGGTCTGCCAGTTTCATAGGTAAAAATCTACCAACAGACTTCTTTAGAGTAAATCATTTTTATTGGCATTTTAGTAAAGCATAGAGAATAAGCCATATTTCACAGTTTTTGACTTAAATTGCATCTGTAAATGCCTATACAATAGGCTTGCTTATAGTACAACATAATATGTAGGTGATTTGCATAGTGAGAATAAAGTACAATAAGGTCTGCAACAAATAGACCATAACAGTCAAAAGGTAATGGGGGGAGGGAAAAGGGGGGAAAGGGAAGAAAGGGCCTTAAAGTAATATTTGTTAATATCTAACAAAGTTGAGTAGTACATAACTATCCTAATATTCAGGGTGAGTAATTAGGGTTGTGGAGCCAAGGGCCCCAAGTAAGTTGCCTAGATTTGAGGGAAATAGTCGTGCATGGTATTGAATGTTCATACCTACAAGACGTATAAACCTCCTGTATGACCTCAGCTAAGGTCGGTGAGACAGGTTGCTTCCAATGACGCGTAATAACTAGCTTAGCGCTAAGTAAGATATGACCTGTAATTTTTCTACATACTGGGGGGATAGTGTGTATACCCAGGAACAAGAGAGCCAGCTCAGGAAGAGGTTTTATACTCTGGGCTGCTATCCCTGAAATCAAGTCGAAAACACTGTGCCAATAGGGGGTGAGTATTGGGCAATCCCACAAAATATTAAATAGGGAGCCTCTAGCGCCGCACCCTCACCAACAATGAGGGGAGGATGAGGGGTTGATCATGTTTAATCTCTGTGGAGTAAAATACCACTGTAAGAGGGTCTTAAGCCCTGCTTCATAATGGGTGACACCTTTAAAGTTGGAAACCAGAAATCTAATAGCTAGAGTCCCGTCCTCAACTAGGAAGGTCTTCCCCAGCTCCATTTTCCATTTTTTAATGGGCAAGGTCTTGGTGAACGTGGCTTTGTCTCCTAATACGTCGTATACATATCGTGTGGTATGTCTTTTGAAGAGGGATGGGAATTGAAATAGTTTTAGTATGCAAGAGTTTGTTGAAGGTGGAGATTGGGCAATTTTTGCAATAAAATGTTGGATTCGCAGATAGTTGTAGAATTCTGTGTGCGGCAACGTGAATAAACTGTGAAGTGAGTCAAAGGAGAGGAGGTGGCCATCTGGCATTATTTGAGCTATGGAAGCAACAGACTTCTTTAAATATGGGAGTCCCTGTTCCTGATGCATGGAAACCAACACTAACAGAACAGTGGGCTCTTCCTGCATTCACCGCTCCCTGGTCTTCTGCTGGCACCACGCACTGCACGTTGCACAATGTCAGGTCATAGTGCACTCCTATGGGCACTACATCCTGATTCTATAAGCAGTTACGACACAGCACAGTGGGCTCCTGGAAAAAGTCTAGGCGGCGATGAGTACAGCCAGCGATACGCTTCTATATTCTTCTATAAGGGAAACACTCATTAGTATTAGTTGAACCCCCACTAAGTATAGGTTTTCAATATCTCCAGGCTGGAAAAGAAAGAAAAATACTAGAATTGTGAGGAATGTTTAAAAAAAATGGTTGTGGTACTAGTGCTGAGCCAGGCGAATCAGGGAAGATGTAATACAAG
This sequence comes from Bufo bufo, assembly GCF_905171765.1. Lineage (NCBI taxonomy): Eukaryota > Metazoa > Chordata > Amphibia > Anura > Bufonidae > Bufo > Bufo bufo. The sequence continues at coordinate 480,489,250 of NC_053389.1, forward strand.
AAAATTGGATATAAAACATTTCCCTTTGGCCTCATGCACATGACCGTTGTGTGCATCCGCGTCCATTCCGTCATTTTTCACAGTTTAGCGGAGGTCCCATTCATTTCTATGGAGCTGTGAAAAAAAACTGATAGTCCTCGGTTTTTTCTCCACGTCCGTGATCCGTGATTCCAGTCAGTCAAAAAAATATAACCTGTCCTATTCTTGTTAGTGGAAAACGGAGGACGGACCCATTCAAGTCAATGGGTCCATCAAAAAAACGGATGCACGACTGGTATGTCATCCGTGTCCAATAAACCTTTTCATTAACCTTCCTTTTTTTTCCCCTGTCAGACAAAAAAAAAAAGGAAGACACAAGGAAACACAACTGAAGCAAAATCGGACACGGACCACTGAAGCCAAATCACTGACAGTGAAAAAACACTGTCGTGTGCATGAGGCCTTTCACAAGGTCAAAAACAGAGAACACGCAAGGAAAGGGTGGAAAAAATTCTGAAATAGTGGTGAAACAAATTGAATAGCCTATATTTGTCCCTAAAATAAGAAGAAATCTGTTATACTGGGTTGAGTCATTTGCCTCATGGAGAATACAGAATGGCTGATTATAGGTCTACAGAAAAATAGCCAGAAAAATGTGTTCTTTTCCAAAAGAAAATTGCCCTTTACACTTTCCTACTTAACAACAACTGTAGAAGCATTTCTATGCACATTCACTGCCATAGAAGCTTCACTGTTGTTCTGACACGATCACTTTGTGGATGGCCTCCTCTAGGAAGGTTTACTGCTATTTCATATTCTTCTTGTTTTCTAAAGATTGCCCTAACTATACTATAAGGTATATTCAGTAGCTTTGAAATCTCTGTTATCAATCCCCAGACTGGCACTTTTCAATGACCTTGCCGCTCGGAATGCACTTTTTTCTTCACATCTAATTAAATCCACTCCTATTCAATAAAACATGAAAAATTCCAAAGGGGTGAACCATTTTTAAAGGGATTGTCTGAGTAATAGTAATGTACAACGTAGCAAAATGTGTCTGTTTAGAAATGTATAAATATTCATTTACTCTGTTAGATCACATCATACATGACATATTTTTTTAAATTAAGCCTTATAGTATGGAGCCCATTCTGTTTATCATACCTTTTTAGGCCTCTTTAACACGGGTGAGATTTCCGCGCGGGTGCTATGCGTGAGGTGAACGCATTGCACCCACACTGAATCCAGACTCATTCATTTCTATGGGGCTGTGCAGATGAGCGGTGATTTTCACGCATCACTTTTGCGTTACGTGAAAATCGCATCATGTTCTATATTGTGCGTTTTTCACGCACCGCAGGCCTCATAGAAGTGAATGGGGCTGCGTGAAAATCGCAAGCATCCGCAAGCAAGTGCGGATGCGGTGTGATTTTCACGCACGGTTGCTAGGAGACTATCGGGATGGGGACCCTATCTTTATTATTTTCCCTTATAACATGGTTATAAGAGAAAATAATAGCATTCTGAACACAGAATGCATAGTACAATAGGGCTAGAGGGGTTAAAAAAAATAATAATTTAACTCACCTTAATCCACTTGTTCGCACAGCCGGCATCTCTTCTGTCTTCTTCTTTGAGGAATAGGACCTTTGATTACGTCACTACACTCATCACATGGTCCGTCACATTATCCATCACCATGGTAAAAGATCATGTGATGGACCATGTGATGAGCGCAGTGACATCATCAAAAGGTCCTATTCCTCAAAGAAGAAGAGAGAAGAGATGCCGGCTGCGTGAACAAGTGGATTAAGGTGAGTTAACCCCTCCAGCCCTATTGTACTAGCTTAACCCCTCCAGCCCTATTGTACTATGCATTCTGTATTCAGAATGCTATTATTTTCCCTTATAACCATGTTATAAGGGGAAATAATACAATCTACACAACCTTGAACCCAAACCTGAACTTCTGTAAAGAAGTTCGGGTCTGGGTACCACATTCAGTTTTTTATCACGCGCGTGCAAAACACATTGCACCCGCGCGATAAAAACTGTACAACGAAACGCAATCGCAGTCAAAACTGACTGCAATTGGGTACCTACTCGCGCGGGTTTGCCGCAACGCATCTGGACCTTATCCGGACACGCTAGTGTGAAAGAGGCCTTATGTGTCCAGTATCTGTGGTCACACATGCTCAGTAGCACAGTCAGACCACTTGGATCCTCTTCTACATGAATCTGAAGTGATTCCTGCTATAGTGTAGGCCAGTGCATAGAATCAGCAGACTAGAAGCAGCTTATACTCACTAGCACAAGCACATTAGGTGTGTACAGTTGTGGCCAAAAGTTTTGAGAATAACATAAATATTGGAAATTGGAAAAGTTGCTGCTTAAGTTTTTATAATAGCAATTTGCATATACTCCAGAATGTTATGAAGAGTGATCAGATGAATTGCATAGTCCTTCTTTGCCATGAAAATTAACTTAATCCCAAAAAAAACTTTCCACTGCATTTCATTGCTGTCATTAAAGGACCTGCTGAGATCATTTCAGTAATCGTCTTGTTAACGCAGGTGAGAATGTTGACGAGCACAAGGCTGGAGATCATTATGTCAGGCTGATTGGGTTAAAATGGCAGACTTGACATGTTAAAAGGAGGGTGATGCTTGAAATCATTGTTCTTCCATTGTTAACCATGGTGACCTGCAAAGAAATGCGTGCAGCCATCATTGCATTGCATAAAAATGGCTTCACAGGCAAGGATATTGTGGCTACTAAGATTGCACCTCAATCAACAATTTATAGGATCATCAAGAACTTCAAGGGAAGAGGTTCAATTCTTGTTAAGAAGGCTTCGGGGGGGGGGGGGGCCGTGGCTAACTGCCGAAATGAGCGGCTGCATCTGATCTGATCTCCGGCTCCCGTTTATGATCCTGATCAATCCTGAATACTGATACCATCGATTTGACGACAAACAGGGCGTACAACATCACGAGAGCCCACGGAACCTAACGATGGGACCTAGCAAGTCTCAAGCAGCGGCAGAACGCCTGTAAGAATTTGCGCGCCAAGATAACCAACATGGCGCCGCAACAACCAGTACACCCCGTACTCAACATACCCGCGGTCAGGCGGCACAGCAAGCAGCCGGTGACGAATCGGAGGCGCCTGAGGTTTCACCGAAGGAGGCGCATGAGCAACTCTTATCAGCGATCCTGGCCTGTCAAACTTCCCTCACTACCAAGATTGATGAGGTACGTGTGGATGTAGGCCTTCTTAGACAAGACGTCCACCAACTCAGGGAGCGGGTGAGGGGAACGGAAGAGAGGATCTCAGAGTTAGAGGACCTTACTCGTCCCATACCTGCCAAGATCCACGCTCTGGAAGACTCGGTCTCCTTATGGAGGCAAAAGTGTGACGACCTGGAAAACAGGGCCAGGAGGAATAATGTGCGCATACTAGGCCTACCCGAAAGAACGGAAAGTTCGGATCCCGCCGCCTTCCTGGTTCAAGTCTACCTTTCCTGAAGCAGCCTTTTCTATGGCATATGCGGTGGAACGAGCCCACAGGGTTCCAGCTCGCCCACCACCACCTGGGGCTCCACCTAGGCCTCTGTTAGCATGCATGTTGAATTGGAAGGATCGTGACCTCATCCTTACCCATGCGAGGAGGAAGCAGACCATCATGCATGAAAACGCCATGGTGTCCTTGTTTCCCAATTTTTCTGCTGAGCTTCAGAAGAAAAGGGCGACTTTTGTTTCTGTGAAAAAAAGGCTCCGTGACATGAACTTACCATATTCCATGGTATACCCCGCCAGGCTGCGGGTGGTGGAAGGGGAAAAGTCACACTTCTTCACTGATCCCAAAGAGGCGGATGATTGGGTCGCCAGGAAATCGCGCAGATTGGCGACATCTTGAGAAGCGGTATGACACTTTTTGCCTGAGAACTCTATCGTCGGGGCACATTATTAGCGCTGGCGGTGAAGAATCGTAAATTTAATCAGGCGAAGTTATACAATTATGGACTCTGCAATGATTGCGCACAGCTAATTCAGAGTGAGTTTCGCTGTTTAACATGTACGCCATTAGTTAAATGTCAGTATTATATGTATTATGCAAAGGGAGCTGGTCAGACACCTGCGTAAACTTCCACCACCTTGTAATATGCAGGTCCCTCACATACTCACATATTGTGCTTGGCAATATTCACTTTATTTCAGCGCTCGTTTATGGCATGCTTTGTTTTACTTTAAGTTTATGTACTTTGTTTGGGCATTATGTGGTAGATCATTAATTGTAGGCAGATCTGTGTATGTGATGGGTGATTTGATGGGAGGGAGCTATCTGAAGCTGCAGCAGAAGAGCAGATTCGTGTTTAGATATGAGATGCGAATAATATGGCCACCCTAGTGCTAATGTCTTGGAATGTGAGGGGGCTAGGGGGTACGGGTAAAAGAATGTCTGTTTTTACACATGTCCGCAGGTATGCCCCTCACATACTCAGTTTGCAAGAGACCCATTTGACGGCCGAAATCAACAACAATGGCAATAGAATTTTGCATATACACAGAATGAGCTAAACAGCAAGCAGTCAGCTTTCAAGCTACTCTCACTACCAATTATCTATCTAGCCCTGCTACCCGGGGGACGCTTCTACAGCGCACTAAGTCCCTGACTCTATAACCTATTACAGAAAAGCACCGGTGCCACTCACAGTTCTGCAGATCCTCCTGGATCCAATAAGATGCAGTCTGGATCCAGGTCCGGTCGCTTGCTTGTCTGTCTTTCTCCCTCTGGTTACAGCAGATGCAGATCTTCACCTAGTTTCAGCTCTGGCAGGAAGGATTCGGCTTGTACTGGTCTCTGACACACGGTCCCACTCTTCTGGAACACACGGTGAAGTCCTCTGTGTGCAGCTCCACAGCTGTCAGGGAAAACTCAGCTATTATAGCCTCCTGCTGCTCCAGTCTTTTACCGTTATCTCTCAGCAGTCCATCTCCCCCCGTTATCTCAGCAAGGCCCCAGCAACTTCTCGAACAGCCTGGGAAAAACTTCTTAACTCTTTCTTAGCCTCTCACCAGCACAACTCAGGTTCCTGTTTAGTCACAGTGGCCTCTGGTGGCCGGAGGGAAACATGACAGTCTGAATAGATATAAGTGCTGGAAATGCTGCTGGTTGATTCAGGGCTGCCTCTTACACATTATTGATCTTTTGAATTTAATTCATTTCTGTAAAAGCTTTGTATTTGCATTTTTTTTTTGCAGATCCGCAATTTTAGGACCGCAAAACACATACGGTTGTGTGCATGTAGCCTTATTTATATACCATATAATAATTTCATTAAACATTTTAGCTACAATGGCTTATACAGTAGAAAAATTAATACAATTTCAGTGAAGTGTCAACTCTCTATAATTAACTGTCATTTCCCCATAAAGATATACACTGCCTGTCCAAAAAAAAGTCGCCACCTGGATTTAACTAAACAAATAGGTATGAGCCTCCTATTGGATAATTACTGCATGGGCGATAATCTTTCAGCTGGCAATAAGTTATTTAACCCTAACTGGTGCAATGAATTGCTTCTCATTTCTAAAACAACCATGTCGAAAGACATCCCGTGGTCGTGGAAAAGATGTTAGTCTGTTTGAGAAGGGTCAAGTCATTGTCATGCATCAAGCAGAGAAAACATCTAAGGAGATTGCAGAAACGACTAAAATTGGGTTCAAAACTGTCCAACGCATTATTAAAAACTGGAAGGATAGTGGGGACCCATCGTATTCAAGGGAAAAATGTGGCGGGAAACAAATCCTGAATGATCGTGATCAGCGATCACTTAAACGTTTGGTGAAATCAAATCGAAGAAAAACAACAGTAGAACTCAGGGCTATGTTTAATAATGAAAGTAAGAGCATTTCCACACGCACAACGCGAAGAGAACTCAAGGGGTTGGGACTGAACAGCTGTGTAGCTGTACGAAAACCACTAATCAGTGGAGGCAAACCAGAAAAAAAAGGCTTCAATTTGCTAGGGAGCATACAGATTGGACTCTGGAACAATGGAAGGTCATGTGGTCTGATGAGTAAAGATTTACCCTGTTCCAAAGTGATGGGTGCATCAGGGTAAGAAGAGAGGCATGCCTAGTGCCTACTGTACAAGCCTGTGGGGGCAGTGCTATGATCTGGGGTTGCTGCAGTTGGTGAGGTCTAGGTTCAGCAACAGTATGTGCTCCAAGAATGAGGTCAGCTGACTACCTGAACATACTGAATGACCAGGTTATTCCATCAATGGATTTTTTCTTCCCTGATGGGGACACCTTTTTTTTGGGACAGGCAGTGTAATTTATTGTTATTCAATTTAACACTCATAAAAAGTCAATATTGCTACATAATGAAATCATAAAACTTTGTTACTACTGAAATAAAACTTTTAAGAATGTTTCTTTTAACATTTTAAGGCCCCTCTTATGTATCCTGCAGCTATATTGAACATGAGGTATTAGTTGTCACATACCCTTTTCATTTTAAATGAACAATTTAACTGTACTCCAAGGGATATTTAGTCTTGGAAATTATCTTTTATTCTTCCTCAGACTGGTAATTCTCAATAACCTTGTTACACAGTCATTTGGAGTGCTCTCTTTATTTCGAGGTGTTGTTGGTGCCAGGAAAGTGACAGCATTTGGACTATTTATAATACTAATGTCTTCATATGTGACAGAAGGTGTTTGGTCCCTCTCAGACAAGTTTTAACACATTGATGTGTCCAGTGCAAAGGTTTCATTATTGTTGGGCATTGTTCATTATCTTCTGATGTCTACACAAATAAACTAAATGTTATATTTATAACTATTTAGGGGCAGTTTTTAGACATATTAATGGAAAAAAATGGCCTCCTAGTAACATTTTCACTGATTAGAGTCTTTTCTTCTCCTTCCTCCCCAGACTACCACAATTACTTATTCCGGCCCACCTACTACAGTCCCCACAAACTTCCCATCTTGCTGCTTGCCTCAATACTTTGTCTATTGCTGCCCTATTACTGTAGCTGTTGTACCTTAGAAATAAATAATAGTGTAAGATAGATAATGTCCTCAAAAATAATAAGAATTACAGATCGTTCTCTAGACAGTAATGGTGCCTAAGTGGTGTTTCACACAGTTAAAGTTCCTTTTAGCTGTGCTGCACTGCAGTCTATTCTATTCCCTGGAGCTTCACTATACTGGCCCCACTGTGCAGCCTGATCATTGGTCTCCTCACAGCAGGCTGATGCTGTCTTTCTGGTCTTATACCCTCTGGTCTCCTTTAGCCTGTCTCTGTGCAGCTCATCCTGTAGTCCATCTAAAAGGTTATTGCTAGACTCATTCTTCAACTGGCACCTCCAAACTTCTTTGGAGGAGAGGCAGCTAAATAAAGGGGTATTGCTATACAACATTCAGTTCATTGCCCAATGTGGGGGCCTGTTACTGTCAACAGGTTCCTGTCCTGACCTAAACAGGTCTTCTTGGCCCAGTGCTCCTCTACCACCTCAACTCTGCTGGACACCTCTTAGTCTTAAAGGGGTTGTCCGGGTTCAGAGCTGAACCCAGACATACCCTTATTTTCACACAGGCCCCCCTGAGGCTAGCATCGGAGCATCTCATGGTTTGATGTGCTCCCTTGCCCTGCGCAAGGGCAAGGTCTCCTTTGTTTTCAATAACACACTGCCGGGCGGTGTGTTCGATGACGTCACCGACTCTGATGGGCGGGCTTTAGCGCTGCCCTAGCTGTTTTACTGGCTAGGACAGCGCTAAATCCAGCCCATCAGTGCCGGTGATGTCACCGGGCTTTCTGTCAGCCCCATGGAGAGCCCCGTACGTCACCGGATCTCCAAAAAATGCCTTTGCCCTGCGCGATTTAGCGCAGGGCAAAGGAGAGCATCGGATCATGAACTGCTCCGATGCTCAAGTCAGGGGGGCTGCAGGGTGAAAATGGAGGTATGTCCGGGTTCAGCGCTGAACCCGGACAACCCCTTTAACTTGATCCTCTACCATGTTCATCAGCTGCTTTCTTCTCTGACTTACCACTGCTCTTGCAAGAAAAAGGGGGTCAGTCAGCACATCCCAATGCGCAGGTGCACGCTGCCATGGCTAGAAACACGAAGAAAAAAAATACAATGCAACAGCATTCTGCAAACCAAATAAAGTACAATAATGCCATAGTTATAAAAACAATTCTGGTGTTAATGCTACGCTTATTTTGTAAATTTGAGATTCTTGACAAATTTTGTACAAAATTATTTGGGCCCGTCTGCCAAACGTCAAGGCGATCTTTGTAAGACGGAAACCTAACACTTAATACTACCTGTTATGTGCCATGACGGCCACCATAAGATTCAGGGAGTGAATTTGACCAGGAATTTCTCCAACATCATCTCCTCTCACTATTTGCCTGCTGTACTTGGAGTACAGGTTGCTCCCTGATCCACCATACTTTTCAACTTTGTCCAGAGGAAATGGCGCTACTGCCAGTGGGTTTGGTGCAGGTACACCACTTGACCTATGGTTAAAGCAGCCCTGCTATCAGGCACCATGAACCAAGTGCCACTGCTACCTCTGCATTCCTTCTGCGACATTGTTGTATACCAGAGTCAAGGCAAATTAAGTCCCCTTTGATTCAGTGTTGATACATAATTAAGCATAAAAAAGTCAAGAGGTGGGTGGTAAGGGTAAATATGTTCTAAGGGAAATATAAGGAACAAGGGAGGTACGATATGTGTGATAATGTATTCTGTAAAACTGTGCAATGTTTAACTCCCGGTGTGTTACTTTGAGTATCGTGTATTATGTGCCTCACTTCACAACAACACCGGTGCAAGTAACTGGAGAAATACACAGGAAATCAAGAGATTCTATTACATAAAAGAGAATATTAAATGAGGACAGATTGTATGACTGCAGACGAGGCAACCTGAACTGCTGCGTCTTGGTGACGTCCATGTAATGTATAATGCATTCACTTCTTGGAAAAAATATTATACACTCACAATTCAGCAACTATTCAAGGGGCACTAGGTATCACAAATTCTGTATTTTTATCTTTCCCAGAGGCAAAAGCTGACAAGTCAGGCATTTTTATCACCTACTCCATTCTCATTAATGGTCTACTATACATGTGACAATGTATAATAGTTGTTGTCCTGTAGTGTACAAATGCCAAGATCAACAAAAATATATTCCTCAATGAAATTTATTTCTGTATCTTTAAAGCTAATTGGCAGATGTTGCAATACCCTCAAAATTAGATAACACAAATTATAGCAACAATCTACTATCAGTAATTGGCAGAATTTATTGCTTTAAGAGCCATTATCCTATACATCACTAAGGGCTTACCTTGAAATTTGTGGAACACATTTATGTTGTCAAGTTTATTTTTTCAGTCTAAAATACAGTAAAATAAGGTAGAACAGATATGTGACATTGACAAGTGGACTTAATATTAGTGTTGAGTGACGCATTTAAAGCAGAATTCAGTCTGAGGTTTAGGAAAACTTCAGATAGCCATCCCCTGTGATGTCACAGTCGTATAAAACCCTAATCCTGCCCGTTCTCCGCCATTGTCCTGTGAGCTGAGCATAGGTAGAGACGTGGTAAGCGCTGAAAATTATTAATAGAAGAATACTGGAGAAGGAGAGTGCAGGGAGATTGTAGAGAGAGTGCAGGGAAAGTGCAGAGAGACTTATGCTGCATCAGTTATATTTATTTATTCCTACATTTACTTATTCCTAAATCAGACATAAACTAAGATATGTAATTCAACACCACTTAGATGGAAGCCTTAATTATTCTGGTGCCAGCGTGAAAACCAATACCATCCAGTCTGCACCCCTGGAGGGGGCCAGGTCTTAATGATGACCATCCTTTTGCTGGATTTATTTCTTCCAAATCATCCTTCAGTCTCCATGTCCTAGAAAAGTCATCAAGATGCAGGGAGAGGAGGAGTTAGATGTTCCTGATTACATATTCTCATTGGTATAAGATGATGTGGAAAAGGAGGAAAACCAAATGGCAGAAAAAGGGCTCCCACCTGTAGGGCAGGAGAGCGCTGGGGTTGGAGAAGTTGGTATGCCACAGCGGATTAATAGTCTGTGTCTACTGTCAAATAACCTGCAGGAGATTGCAGGCCAGAACATCAATAATGTGCATATTGTGCTCCCAACTAACCAGCCAAACCCCATAACAGCAACAGCACCTGTTTAATGGTGCTGCACAGTCATTAACCCTTTAAATAGCAGAGACCTGCGGCATATGTATGCGATCCCTTTTTAGATGCCGTGGTCAAATGTGACCACGGCATCTGCGCAAACCGGAAGTCGCGCGCTTCCGGTCCGGTAACAGCATTCCCCGGCTGGGATAGGGGGACCTGTTACCTTTAGCTAAATGACCGAAGCCTCAAGCAAGCTTCAGAGTCAAATTAAGTCTTCAATGATGGCTATTTAGCCATCACTGAATACTATGGGCAATCGAATGATTGCCAGTTATTGTCACCCAAGGGGACTTAAAAAGTAAAAAAAAAATATATATAAAGTTTTACAAATATAAAAAAAAAAAAAAAAGTTCAAATCACCCCCCTTTCCTTAAAATAAAAATACTTAACCAATAAAAAAAAAAAACATCATGGGCATCACCGCGTGCAAAAATGCACATACTATTAAAATATAACAATATTAATGGCATACGGCAAATGTCTTAGCGGTAAAAAAAAAAAAAAAGCCAATTTGCCATTTTTTGGCACTTCAACCACCCAATATTTTTTTATAAAAAGTGATCAAAAAGTCGCACACACTTAAAATTGGTAAAACTGAAAAGAACAGATCGTCCCGCAAAAAATTAGCCCTCACACACCCCGTACACATAGCTACTAAAAAGTTATAAGGGTCAGAATACGGTTCTGAAAAAAATAAATACATTTCCTTAAAGGTTTTACATTTTTTTTCTGTATTAAAACGCAAAAAAATCTATACAAGTGTGGCATCGTTGGAACCAGACTGACCTGGAGAATGAAGATAACAGGTCAATTTTACCGCATAGTGTACAGTGTAAAAAATAAAAAATAAAAACCATTATCAGAATTGCGTTTTTTCCCAATTCTACCCCATTTGGAATCTCTCCCTACTACATAGTATGCAACCGTAAATGGTTCCATTAGAAAGTACAACTTGTCCCGCAAAAAATAAGCTCTCATAAGGCTATGTGAATGGAAAAATAAAAAAGTTAGGACTATCGGAACGCGGGGAGTGAAAAACAAAAACGCAAAAATGGTAAATCCCAGGGTCCTTAAGGGGTTAACAATGAAGAAGGACTATGCAGTGTGGTCTTCATTATTACATCAAAGGCAGCTGTGGGCTAATCACTGCAGCATGGCCGTAACCCACTCGCAGCACGGCCACTCCGTGTGGTAGAGTGGCCTGGATATACCTAATTTATAGCGATTCATGATGAATTAATTCGTAACTAATTTAATTTCTTGGCTAACTTCGGCAAATCAAAGTTTTCAAAACTTCGCTATTCTCTACTTAAAGGCTATGAACAACTTTGGGAGCAATTTTTTTTTTTTTTTACAAATGTAATTTTTCTGTACAGGGCTGAGATGCTCTAATAGAGAGATCTGAATTTTCTTCTGCTCCATCAGCCAGCTCACATGATGGGCTCCTTATCTCTGCTGTCTGACATTATAAACACTCATTTTATCTCAGTTCTTATCTTACTGATAAGAATGTGGCTTACATAAGTGTTTATGACCTCTTAGTAAATGCGAGATAAGGGTTATTAGATGAACAAAGTGAAAGTAAAAAGTACAATTCACACAGCTAGACAAGCAGTTAACCCTTTGTGACAGAATGGCTCAATATTTTTAATAAAGACCTATTGAAACAAAAATGATTTTGAGCCCAAAATGAGTAAAATGCAATAATAAAAAAAAAAAAATTGCCTCTGAAGGTGTAAATAGCCTTTAATAAACCAATGTTCGCACATTTCTATAATTTTACAATTTTGTTTCTTTGAAGTGCGTGATTCTTAGTGTATTAAGGTAATGACATTATCACACAGACTTTCAGTAGAAAGATTCTAGATACAGTCTATCTAGTATCAACATTTCACTCAATTCAGAGATCCAAAAAGTAAAAATCCTACCCAACGTGCATACAGTGGCGTGCCTAGGGTGTTTGGCACCAGGGCGGGTCTTTTCTCTGGCACCCCTCCCCTAATACTTGACCATATACCTCTTACATCCAGGGACATCTCCTGTCATGTAGACCTTCTCTTTCCTCTTCTCCTCTGTTAGACCGCCATGACAAATTCTGTCAGCCGCATCTCATCTCTACAGAATTTGTAACACAGACGCGTTACATTTCTCAGTTTTTCTATCAACCTCCCCATCCTGGTGTCCCCACAGTGTCATCCTGCTGCCACCTCCAATACTGTGCCCGTTGTGCCCCGAATGCCCCAAGTACTATACTGCTGAAAAAATAGTGACCCCAGTAGATATAATTGGGGTCATTTATCAAACTGGTGTAACGTAGAACTGGATTTCCAAAAGAGCTGTTAAAAATTAAAGGTGGAATCTGATTGGCTGCTATGGGCAACTAAGCCAGTTATACTTAACACCAGTTTGATAAATTACCCCTGATGTTCCTATAGTGTCTACAGCAGTTATAATGTCCCCTAGAGTGCCCCAAGTAATAATAACACCCTATATTGTGCTCCAAGTAATAATTCCTGTATAATGTCCCCAGAAATAATAGAATTGCCCCTACAGTGCCTCCCCAATAACAACGTCCCCCACACTGCCCACTTAGTAATTCGCACCCCCACACAGTAATTTAGCCCACACTGCCGCCATACAGTAATTTCCCCAACACTGCCCCAACACAGTAATTTCCCCAACACTGCCCCAACACAGTAATTTCCCCCCACACTGCCCCATGTAGTAATTTGCCACACACAGTAGTTTTCCCCACACTGCCCCCACACAGTAATTTCCCCCACACAGTAACTTCCCCTACACAGTAATTTCCCCATGTAGTAATTTGCCCCACACAGTAATTTCCTGCCACACAGTAGTTTCCCCCACACTGCCCCCATACTCCCCCCACAGTAATTTCCCCCACACAGTAGTTTCCCCCTACACTGCCCCCACACAGTAGTTTCCCCCCACACTGCCCCCACACAGTAGTTTCCCCCCACACTGCCCCCACACAGTAGTTTCCCCCCACACAGTAGTTTCCCCCCACACTGCCCCCACACAGTAGTTTCCGCCCACACTGCCCCCACACAGTAGTTTTCCCCCACACAATAGTTTCCCCCCACACTGCCCCCACAGTAATTTCCCCCACACTGCCCCATATAGTAATTTGCCCCCACATAGTAATTTCTCCCAAACTTATTTGCCCCAACATAGTAATCCCTCCCATAATAATTTGCCCCCCCAAAGTATCCGACCATAATATTTTTCCCCCACATGTCCTCCTGTGTGCCCATGTCGTCTCCCAAAGTTGGCACATAAAATAAATAATAAATAAATAAAAAAAAAGCTTAAAAGCTAAAATACTCACCTGAGCTTGCAGAGGAGAGGAAGGTGCGCAACTTCACTATGATGATGTCATCGTGCACACCTGTTTTGGGATTTCACTACTGCATAGGCCTGAAGCCTATGGCGGTGATCGGCGACAGGGCAGGGAACTATGTGCTCCCGTGCCCCCCGCAGTATGTGGGCATCAGCGCTCCAGCAATGAGCACTTCCATCCGTATTGATGGAAGCGCTCATTGCTTCTGGCACCCCCATGAGAGCCGACACCCGGGGCCATCAGAGAAGCTGTCACATTTTCCTATAGTGTGCAAGCGCAGCCACCTCTGCTGGATTGCAGAGTGGTTGTAATCCTTGTGCTATGACCAGCGGGTAAGAACCTGCTGTCCCATGTGACCAACTCCCCCTGAGGGCGATGTCTGAGCACACCCCTTGTTCTTCACAAGATACGTCTGTTGGTTAGAAGAGACTTTCCAGAGGGGTGTACCAGGTACTACCTCTGTCACATACGTTCCCACGACAGGTGGCAGGAGATCGGTGAGACTGGCAATATGTGGTTTGATCTGACATGTTTTCCGTTTGGATCAAATGACGTCTGTGTTGTTTCTGGTGCTTGCCACACCTTCTTTCCCCAGGTGTGGCTATTACGTTCATTAAACCTTCTCTATTTATAGTTGTTTCTCCCACAATGCTGTGGTTGTTTTTAGCTTCTGTTTGGACCTTTGGATAGATTGTGGTTGGATCTCGGCTGAGTTCCTGGTGCTTCCATTGCTCCTTTGAAGTTACGTCTTTCCTTTCCCTTTTTGTATTTTGTTTGGGATCTATGTGTTGCATTTCCTTATTGTTTGTATTAAGCCTGAAGGAGACTCCTGTTCGTTTTTCCATTAGTACCAGGGTCCTATAAGGCTAGATAGGACTCTAGGTATTCTTGCGTATCAACTCACCTACCTTTGGGGTCTGTTCATACTGGTAGTCAGTCAGGATTTTGGTTAGGGTTTTCACTAGGAGGTGTCCATCTTTATTCCCTAGTTCTCAGGCCCGATTCCCTGTTTCCTCCTATGCTCGGTGTGGTGTTTCCCTCCCACACCAAAGCGTGACAACCTCAGAGGGGAATTGGAACACGAGGGAATTGGAACCCGAGTATGAACCCACTGGACTGACCTCCAGGTGACACACCCAGTGGATACTGGGAGCCCAGAGGCTGATCAGACAGAAGCATAGTCATGGTACAAAGGCATAAGTCAGGCTATGCAGCAATCAGGCAAAGTCAGTAAAACATAATCCAAAGTCCAGTACACAGAATGACAAGAAAGAGCAAAAAACCTTAGCTCAAACAGGAAACTAGACTAGGAACCTCAGGTGCCTCTCAGTTGAAGGAGGTGCCTTTAAATACACACTGCAGACCATCTATAGCATGGGGAAGATAGAGGGTGTGCGCATGCTGCCTCACAAAAGGAGGCGACACACACCCATGCATGTCCTAAGACACAGTGCAGGACTCTGAGCTTGAGCACATGCTCTTCTCAGAGCTGGTAGGAGGATGCCAGAAACTACATGGCCGCACCCGTGCCAGCAAAAAAGGAAGCACCAGCACGGGGCACATACAACAGTTAAGCTACCTGCTGCCCATGCTTGTGCTTGTCAGCACGACACGCAGCAGCAGGAGGAAGTAAAGGAGCCTGACACCGTTGCCTGCGTGTAGGGGTATCAGTGTAGGCACTTAGCGCTGGGCTAACACCCTGGATACGAACAATGTATAATGTGATAGAAAAATTTATCAAGCCAAAGGAGACAATATGGAAAATCACAAATACATTAGTAAGGGTCTTGTATTAACTTTATCTACATTATAAATGCCACTTGCTGAAGTGAGACAACCCATTTACGGAATGTTTCCCCCTGTGCTCGGTTCCATTACTAATTTTGATTACAACAAGAAGTACAAAAGAGAGGATCTCTTGAACATAGAGTGAAACCAGCCTTATACAGTAACAGAATAAAACTACCATGCCATAAAGACGTTAATGGTGAAAACTCTGATGAGCTAGGGTAGTTGATGGACTAGGATAGTAAAGGCAAAGAAGGAGAAAAGGAGCTCAAGGTACCAAAAAGAATAAAATAAATGAATAATTAATAAATAAATATTTTAAAAATACATTGCAACAGCACTCTGCAAACCAAATAAAGTACAATAATGCCAAAGTTATAGAAAATATTCATGTGCTAATGCTACGCTTATTTTGTAAATATGCAATTCTTGGCAAATACATTTTGTCTAAAATCATTTGGACCCGTCTGCCAAACGTCAAGGCGATCTCTGTAAGACGGAAACCTAACACTAAATACTATCTGTTATGTGCCATAACGGCCATCTTTTTTTTTTGACATCACAAATGGAGTCTCTTTATTTCATTGATCGTATTTAATACTTTTTTCAATTTTGTGGTCTTTTATTTTACTGCCATCAGTGACGCTATGATTTCCCTGTTAACTACCAAGACTTTTCATTTATTTTGCAGATTTCATGCATTTAATAACATTTTTGAGGTATTTTTCTAAAATATTACAGTCAAATGAGGAGGGACCTATCTCCCCCCTGCAATAAATACAATCTGGCTGTAGACAATGATTTTACCATGGGATTACTAATTAGTCAAACAATCTATAAACATATAACAATGTAATAATATAAAAATATAGAAAAACAACATCACATAGCCTGGAGGCTCTTCCACTCCAGTCTTGACCGGATGTGTGCCCTTCTCTTCCTGTTCTTCTGCATAATGGTACGATGCATGCTTCAACTACATCTGCCGTGTCCTCCTTGCCTACAGAACTGTGGTTTAAAAAGTCTGCAACATTCTTGACCACACCTATCCAGACCATCAGAAGCAAGTGTGCTCCACCATCTCAATAGCTATAGAATACTGCCCGGACCAAGTTTTATAACTGTGCTCTAGTGTGTAATTTTCAATTTATTTTTTATATGATATCAGCTTCATGTCCCAAATATCAGATGGATACCAGAATTTGGCACGTACAGTACGCGGAAGCAAATGTTTTTGCCCTGTTTCTCTAGTTGCTTTAGGAGTTTCCTTTACAATGCCAGCTACATGATGCAAACAAATATGTCCCATACATGCCAGCCACAAGACCCACATACATACAAACTAGATCCACCCCTTCTGGCTTCCCCCGCAAGTCTCTTTATAAGCAGGAGACCCCATCACTGAATCATACTGCCATCTGCAGTACCAATACAAAGGATATATTGAGATTCCATGGAGGACTCCCTGGAGAACGGGACTAGTCCTGATACCCTGGACAGTCTAGCTAATCTGAAACATGTTGGGAGTATAGCTATTGGGCTGTTAGAGTATTCTATACCTGTTTTTCCTCCTTTTGTGTGTAGGATATTTGGCAAAGAGATTTGATTTGGAAATATTTCTCTCCTGATTCTGTGATGATGAATGATTTGAGGAGCTCCACCGTAGTGGAAAGTATCTATAAGATAACAGGAATGGAGTAGTGGAGCCGGCCAATATACCAAGCTAGTATACATGGTAGAGCTGAATGTAGGTAAATCCTTTCTCACCACAGTTTCTGCAGTAATAACCAGATGTTCCTCTCCTGGTTTAATATTTTTTTCATGAGCAGTTTAGACGATGAAAGGATTATTTCCATTAAGTGTTACTATTTTTCTGCTCATCACTGTGCTGTGAAAATAAAATATATTTGATGTCACCTTTCATAACATTTGCTAATAAATTATGCACAATCATACTAATATATAAAAGGTAAACCATGTTGCTTATGACTCCCTTCTTTTCTGATTGGCTGCAGTGGTCACTCAGTGTCAAGTTGAAACAGTCATACATAGTCCTAACTGTAGATGCTTCTCAGCTTTCCTCTCATCTCCCTGCATGGACTATTCAAATAAATGTGCATTTATACTGTATTTAGCGGATTAGAGTTAACAAAACTGTCTAAAAGGAAAAAAAATGGCAATCAATCACAGCATAGATTTTATTTTACCAGAGCAGTTTAAGAAATGAAAACCGAGCTCGGATTGGTTGCTATGGGCAGCAGACCTGTTTTTTTCTTTAGGCAGAAGTCCACTATGCGATACCCTTCATCACCCTCTACTCCTTAACTACAGGAAGAGGCACACTGAGCCCTGGACTATGTCAGCATGGCTGTAGAGCTGGTTGCGTTGCAACAGTAGAAGAGTATTGAGTAGTGGACACTCCCTGTGTGGGTGAACAGCGGATTACTTTGCACCTCCTTCTTTAAGGATACAGCCATATGGTCAGATTTCCTGATGCAGATTTAGAAGCCAAAATCAGGGGTAGATCATAAAGGCACAGAAAGTATTAAGGACAGATACTACTTCTTTTTGAATTCACTCCTGATTAAGTTGGGACTGGAGGGTCTATCACTATCTGAAAGTCAGTGTGTGGATACAGCCAGTATTATAGATATGGAGAGCAAAAAAAAAAAAAAATAAAGCAACACGCAGAAGGGGGTCCACATCTCCTGCGGGGGAAGGGGGGGGGGGGAATTATCATCCTGCAAATGTCTCTGTTTTAGAATTTTAATGTTTCGTGAAAAATGAAAGAACAGACCAGAGTTTCCTAGTGCCCACTGTATTTTTTGCACATTTGGCATACAGGGTACAGTGTGGTGGCATACATTGGATGGTGATGTCATACAGGCGACAGTGTGGTGCCAAGTCCAGGGGAGAATAATGGCATACAGGGGACAGTGATAAGAGTGGAAGAGTGATAGCATATAAGGGGACAGAGTTTTCTAGAGAAAATTGTGTTTTTTTTCACAGATTTATGTGCATGCCAATACAATACAAAAGGCTGAACTAGTTTTCTATTCAGAGAAGTTTGACTCGGGAACAGGAAAGTGATGTTTACTGTTCAGAGGTATTACTTTTTCCCAGCCATCTGACTGTGATGACATCTATTTTGTTTTGTAGTGCTGTCACTCACAGGACCAGAGGAAT
This sequence comes from Bufo bufo, assembly GCF_905171765.1. Lineage (NCBI taxonomy): Eukaryota > Metazoa > Chordata > Amphibia > Anura > Bufonidae > Bufo > Bufo bufo. The sequence goes on from NC_053389.1 coordinate 480,507,811, forward strand.
AAACCATGCGGTCCACATTCAAGTATTCAGCACCAGGACATGAGACAGATAAAGGAGGAAAACTCAGCACCAACACAGCTAAAGTAATTGTATTCTTTTTGTATCATCTCAGCTGTGACAGAGATCTATACCTTATTTATTACAATGCGTTACTGGATTATAAGTTACAAAATGGTGCCATACGCATTGCAATGAATTGGAATATGAAGTCCCCCTTTCTTCCACCAAACTACAGTACTTCACGGCAGGAGATCATGTTTGACATGGAATCTGTCATAATCCAAATCCTGACAGACATGTGTTTGTAACCCATCATCTATCCTGTAAACCTCCAGACCATTGAACCGATTAAAGTAGTTAGGACTAACGCTGTTCCAAATATTGCTCATACAGTGGCACCCTATGAATAATTCTGCTCAGTATTATGAGGCTATTAGGAGGTGAACAAACACTTAAGGGCTGTTTCACATGAGCGAGTCCATTGCGGGAATCGCGCTCCGTGTGCGAGTGTGATCCTCCGTTCTGGACTTGCAGGAGCGCACGGCATTATCATGATTTATAATGCTATGTGCCTCTGCTTGACCTTATTTCTACAGAATCATACTGACAGCTTTATGTCACTATGATTCTGTGGAAAAAAGGCCATGCAGAGACACATAGCATTATAAATCACAATAATGACGTGCGCTCCTGCAAGTCCAGAACGGAGGATCACACTCACACACGGAGCGTGATTCCCGCAATGGACTTCCTCGTGTGAAATAGCCCTAAAGGTTAACTAAACCTTTGAAAGAGCACTCTGCACCTTCAACTTTCATCATATCAAGCAAAGACAATGAAAGCCAAATGGGCAGAGCTCTCTGCACAGTACTGCTGCCCCTTTGTTTTTTCATCAAAGATTTAGTTACCTTTTAAAAATGCATTCCGATAAATATAGAAACGATCCTGATCCCTGGTTGTCACGGCCTTTGTGGTGTTGTGGTTGCAGCATGTAGGTGCCTCCTCCTTTCTCCTGGTGCCGGAGGGGTTAATTATCTAGCTGGCGGGAATTTAGGAGTTTCCTTGATGTGGCCACGAGGTTTATATTGTCTGTGGCCTGTTGGCTGGGTTCAGTGTTCCTCCAGCCTTGCTGTGTGCTGGAGCTGTGCTACTGCCCGGCCTCTACCATCTGCCCAGTGCTTGAGGGCCACCTTGTGGAACATATTGTCACGGCGGAGAGTGGGGGAAATTCCCCACCGTACAATGTAAAACAGACGGACAAGCAACTGGGCCAGAGACTGGGATAAGGGAGCAGGTCACCTCCTAAAGCGTCCCTAATGCTCGCCCTAACTCCTTACCGTATGAGCGGACCTGGATGGTAGGACAGCTCATACCCAGGAAACCTAGGACCCCGAGTCGCCCTGATAATCCTTCCAATAAAGAAAGGGTAGAGACAACCTGTTCATCCCAGACACGGATGAACAGGAGTCTCCACCAGTCTAGCTGCAAGAAAAAAGAGGAGACTTTATACAGTAACTGGATCTGCAGGTAAGCACACCATACAACACACTTACCTGCCTTAGCAACACCGACTGGAACCTGAGCATGAGTACTGGTGCCCACACACCATACAGGACACAGTACCAACAACCACACCCAGGTATCCAGCACACCAATTACTGCCTGGAAACCCCCATGCAAACAGGACGCATGGCGGCCCCAGGTGGGGCAGCATCCAGACTGGTAGTTCCCCCAGGCACAACACTCAGGGAAAATGTCTAGCAACATGCTGGACTACAGAAACCAATAGACCAGACATGTAACAACACTAGACAAGACAACACTCACCACACAAATAAGAGGGGTAGAGAAGGGAGGGTGACACCGGGAAAACATAGCAGAGACCTTGATGTTCCACAAGGTGGCCCTCAAGCCCTGGGCAGATGGTAGAGGCTGGGCAGGAACACTGAACCCAGTCAAGAGGCCACAGGCAATATAAACCTCGTGGCCACACCCAGGAAACACCTAAATCCCCACCAGCTAGATAATTAACCCCTCCAGCACCAGACAGGGAAGGCCCCAGGAGAAAGGAGGAGGCACCTACATGCTGCAACCACAACACGTTGCCGCTGGCAACAGCATGCACGGCAACCGTGTCACGGTGCACACCACAGAGGCCGTGACACTGTTTACTTCAAGGATCCCAAAGGATGCCAGTAAATAAGGTATTAGGCCTCATGCACACGCCATCGTTTTTTCTGCATCCAATCCACTTTTTATTCATTTCAATGGGGCTGGAAAAGATGTGAGCAGCACACCGTGTGCGGTCTGTATCCGCAGGTCTGTTCCGTGGTCCCGAAAAAAAGATAGAACATGCCTTAGGCCCCTTTCACACGGGCGAGATTTCCGCGCGGGTGCAATGCGTGAGGTGTTAACGCATTGCACCCGCACTGAATCCGGACCCATTCATTTCTATGGGGCTGTGCACATGAGCGGTGATTTCCACGCATCACTTGTGCGTTGCGTGAAAATCGCAGCATGCTCCTCTTTGTGCGTTTGTCATGTAACGCAGGCCCCATAGAAATGAATAGGGTTGCGTGAAAATTGCAAGCATCCGCAAGCAAGTGCGCATGCGGTGCGATTTTCACGCACGGTTGCTAGGTGACGATCGGGATGGGGACCCGATAATTATTATTTTCCCTTATAACATGGTTATAAGGGAAAATAATAGCATTCTGAATACAGAATGCATAGTACAATAGGGCTGGAGGGGTTAAAAAAAAATATTAGAAAAAATTAACTCACCTTAATCCACTAGTTCGCGCAGCCGGCATCTCTTCTGTCTTCTTTTGTGAGGAATAGGACCTTTGATGACGTCACTACGTTCATCACATGGTCCGTCACATGATCCATCACCATGGTTGTATCTGTATTCAGAATGCTATTATTTTCCCTTATAACCATGTTATAAGGGAAAATAATACAATCTACACAACCTTGAACCCAAACCTGAACTTCTGTGAAGAAGTTCGGGTCTGGGTACCACATTCAGTTTTTTATCACGTGCGTGCAAAACGCATTGCACCCGCGCGATAAAAACTGAACAACGGAACGCAATCACAGTCAAAACTGACTGCAATTGCGTACCTACTTGCGCGGGTTTGCCGCAATGCACCGGGACGCATCCGGACCTAATCCGGACACGCTCGTCTGCAAGGGGCCTTATTCTTGTCCATTTTGCAGACAAGGATAGGTCATTTCTACAGAAGTTTTTTTTTAAATGGCGGCATGCACACGGCCAGATTTCATGTTTTGCAGATGAACCATGTGCATGAGCCCTTAGGGTTTCCCTCTAAATCCTAATGGTATACATACTGACAAAAACAATCTAATAATCCTAAATTAGTGATGCAAACAATATCCAGTACTACAGAGGTGTAGTAAAAGGAAAATGACAAAGTGTGGCCTGTATGGATAAATCCTTTTAAAATAATGCCATAACAAAAAATTACACATAGCACAAGAGCCATAACAAAATTAAAAAGTACTAAAAAAAACAAAGAAACATAACCTGGGACCCCGCCGATCAGCTGTTTGAGAAGGCACCACAACTTCAGTGAGTGCCGTGGCTTTCTCTCTGCTTTTCCTAGGCCAGTGATTACACATTCATAAGTCACATGGCCTGGGAGCAGCTCAGCCCCAATCAAGTGAATGGGACTGAGTGCAATACCAAGCATAGCCACTATACAATGTACGGCGCTGTGCCTGGTAAGTCACGAGAAGGCTGCGGCACTCACTGGGACACCGTTGCCTTCTCAAAACAGCAGATCGGCGGCAGTCCCGGCTGTCGGAACCCCACTGATCAGATACTGATGACCTATTCTGAGGATAGGTCATCAGTATCAAAATCCCAGAAAACCCTTTAATAAAGACAACATCAAAACAAAAACTACTCAGCTGCTCTCTCAGCTTAAATAAAGGACTTAATTTCAGTGTCTTAAACACAAATTGGAAGATTTATACTTAATTTATATAAAGCTGAAGTCTTCTGCAGCGCTGTAAATCTGTGCGACGCAGTGAATTTTCAGTGAAATTAAGCAGAAGACAAAGGCTATTTCCCAGAGCTGAAAGCTGAATTCATGCTTCATTACCACAGCACTCTGTTTAAGAACAGAAAAATATGCATTACCAGTACATAAAAAGTATTCACAATTTACAGTCTCTGGTCCAGATTTACTAAAGATGGCGTAAGTTTAGACTGGCTGTCTACATCACATGTATCACAGGGGCTCAGGCTGGAGGATACATGTGCTGCAGGGACGGACACTTTTCTCGGACTATGCCAACTACTGGTTGGCTTTGAGACAGCTTTTTATACCAGAATTGTGCCCAAAGCTCCACCTACTTCCTGCTAAGCCCCGTCACCCAGTCAAGCATGTCGGAGAAAAGTGTAGAAGATGCGCCAATCTGTGACACTTTTTCGACAGAAGTAAATGTGGGCCTCTGCATACAGTTTCCTCTATTTGAAGAAAAAATTACATGTCTATGGGTCCCAACTCTGACCTGAATACATTTTGAATCAGGTAAGGAAATGTTATAGGTGCAGTCACATTTTAAGGATTTATGGCACCCCTGGGATCCTCACCTTGCTGGAGAACAGAGATCCATACACTTCAATGCCTGTGAATTTCAATGTGCGCACGCACCCCTCCACACTGAAGTCTATAATGCAGGCAACCTCAAACTGCGGCCCTCCAGCTGTTGTAAAACTACAACTCCCACAATGCCCTGCTATAGGCTGTTCGGGCATGCTGGGAGTTGTAGTTTTGCAACAGCTGCAGGGCCGCAGTTTGAAGATGCCTGCTATAATGGGTAGGGTAGCACATTGTGAAAATACACAGCATAGCACAGTACCAGAAAAGTCAATGGGGGAGATTTATCAAACTGGTGTAAAGTAGAGCTGGCTTAGTTGCCCATAGCAACCGATCAGATTCACCTGTTATTTTTCACAGCTCCTTTGGAAAATGAAAGGTGGAATCTGATCGGTTGCTATGGGCAACTAAGCCAGTTCTGCTTTACACCAGTTTGATAAATCTCCCCCAGTGGGTTTTTAGCAATACTCATCCTCATGCAGCGGAAGAAATCCGCAGGGTGAATTGACCCGTGGTACAGATTTGAAATCTCCAGCATGTCAATTTATGCTGCGGATTTTCATATCACTGTGTCATATCAGCAGCATTTCTGCAACAAAATCTGCAAAAACGCACCGTGTGTTGAAAGGTACATCCACGTGTGATGGAAAATACAGCAGAGAAGTCTGCTGCCGTTTCTGTCATGGTTCCACAGCAAAATCCACAATGTCTAACAGCGGTTTTTGATGTGGATTTGATGCAGTTTTGCCTCAGATCTCACCCTTCATAAGAAAAGCACAGCAGGTCAATTTCTGCACGGAAAAAAATCTACAAAGTTTACATGAGATTAGTGTACTGTAATATGCTGCGGTTTTCTGCATGGGAATTCTGTTTCCGTTTCTGTTCCATTTTTCCGTATGCCACATACAGTATACAGTAATTACATAGAAAAAATTCGGCTGGGCATAACATTTTCAATAGATGGTTCAGCAAAAACGGAACGGATACGGAAAACATACGGATGCATTTCCGTATTTGTTCAGTTATTTTGCGGACCCATTGACTTGAATGGAGCTAAGCACCGTGATTTGCGGACAAGAATAGGACATGTTCTATCTTTTCACGGTACGGAAATACTGAAACGGAATGCACACGGACAGGGCTCCAGGATCATGTGGGCCCTTGGGCGATAAAGTCTCAGTGGGCCCCCTTACACAGTGGTAACTCTCTGAGTACAGATAATACAGTAGATATCACCTGCAGTCCTATGTAACAGCATAGATAACACAGTCATGGCTATCTGAGTACAGAAAATGTAGTAGTGTTACCTGCAGTCCTATGTAAAACCACAGATAACACTAGTGCTGATAATGTGATCGTGTTACCTGTAGTCCTATGTAAACCACAGATAACACTAGTGTAGATCATGTAGTAGTATTACCTGCGTCCTTAGTGTGCCTCTACCACGGACTCCATGCTGGCGGTGCTGCCTCCTCTTCCATCTTCATCTTGCCCCGCACAGAATGTCCTGATGCAGCTGCGTCAAGACAATGGGAACACTGTGGGCATGGTGATGGTGACACACACACAGGGACACAGACACACACACACACACACACACAGGGACAGACACACACACACACACACACACACACAGGGACAGACACACACACACACACACACACACACAGGGACAGACACACACACACACACACACACACAGGGACAGACACACACACACACACACACACACACGGACAGACACACACACACACACACACAGGGACAGACACACACACACACACAGGGACAGACACACACACACACACACAGGGACAGACACACACACACACACACACACACACACAGGGACAGACACACACACACAGGGACAGACACACACACAGGGACAGACACACACACACACACACAGGGACAGACACACACACACACACACACACACACAGGGACAGACACACACACACACACACACACAGGGACAGACACACACACACACACACACAGGGACAGACACACACACACACAGGGACAGACACACACAAACACAGGGACAGACACACACACACACACACACAGGGACAGACACACACAGGGACAGACACACACACACACACACAGGGACACACACACACAGGGACAGACACACACACACAGGGACACACACACACAGGGACAGACACACACACACACAGGGACAGACACACACACACACACACACAGACACACACACACACACACAGGGACAGACACACACACACAGGGACAGACACACACACACGCACACACACACACACACACACACACAGGGACAGACACACACACACAGGGACAGACACACACACACACACAGGGACAGACACACACACACACACACAGGGACAGACACACACACACACACACACAGGGACAGACACACACACACACACACACACACAGGGACAGACACACACACACACACACACACAGGGACAGACACACACACACACACACAGGGACAGACACACACACACACACACACACAGGGACAGACACACACACACACACACACAGGGACAGACACACACACACACACAGGGACAGACACACACACACACACACACAGGGACAGACACACACACACACAGGGACAGACACACACACACACACACACACGGACAGACACACACACAGGGACAGACACACACACACACACACAGGGACAGACACACACACACACACACACACAGGGACAGACACACACACACACACACACAGGGACAGACACACACACACAGACACACACACACACACACACAGGGACAGACACACACACAGGGACAGACACACACACAGGGACAGACACACACACACACACACAGACAGACACACACACACACACAGGGACAGACAGACACACACACACAGGGACAGACAGACACACACACACACACAGGGACAGACAGACACACACACACAGGGACAGACAGACACACACACACACACAGGGACAGACAGACACACACAGGGACAGACAGACACACACAGGGACAGACAGACACACACACACACAGGGACAGACACACACACAGGGACAGACACACACACACACACACACAGGGACAGACACACACACACACACACACAGGGACAGACACACACACACACACACAGACAGACAGACACACACACACACACACACAGGGACAGACACACACACGGACAGACACACACACACACACACACAGGGACAGACACACACACACACAGGGACAGACACACACACACACACACGGACAGACACACACACACACAGGGACACACACACAGGGACAGACACACACACAGGGACACACACACACACACACACAGGGACAGACACACACACACACGGACAGACACACACAGGGACGGACAGACACACACACACACACGGACAGACACACACAGGGACAGACACACAGACACACACAGGGACGGACAGACACACACACACGGACAGACACACACAGGGACAGACACACACACACACACACAGGGACAGACACACACACACACACACAGGGACAGACACCTGTGTAATCATCAACCAACTTCTATCTAAAAGGGAATTCCACCTTTAGTTCTGCTCCAACCTTTTGTTACCTTCTAATATGACCCCCACTGATACCCAGTACTGAGGGAACATGGACTGAGGTTTTAAAGGGAATTATCAACATGTACCACAAGGTGGTCTAAACCGTAACCCATTAGGCACTGGCTAGACTGTGGAATGGAGTCTAAGCAATGCCTCAGGCCTCATGCACACTGCTGTTATGCGTCCGTTCCGTGCATTGGTAACCACAATTTGTGGTCCCCAATGCACTGGCAACGTCCGCACACAAAAAAAGAACATGTTCTATTTTTTTGCGGAGGCACGGACGGAAACACCACAGAAGCACTCTGATAGGAATCTCTGAGTCCCACTTGGTACCCCTGGCGCCAAACTTCTAGTATCGGCTTGGTTTGAGTCCCTTTCTGACGTCAGGAGAGCGCTTCACTCAGTAGGTAACGAAAGACACAACAGTGATGTACTGAATGAACACTCTAAGGTTTATTTTTAATGCACACAGGTTATATAGAGGGGGCTTTACCCTCTTTATTATCATATCATCGTATGTTATGTATTTAACCTATCATATTAACACGTTTCATACTACAGTCAGAGAAATAGAAACAAAAATGGAACTTCCATATTAGGAACATTGTCCGGGAGTAGTGCCAAAGAGATAAGATTCAGGGTTACAGAGAATAGAAACCTTACAGTATATTAGTTTCACAGCAATCAGAGTTAGTACCTAACATAGAAACAAAACTTCAGCAAAAAGCAGAATTCATTTTGACATAATAAAGAACATGGATTCCTTTCAAATCCCCTCTTAGAACCTTTAGTGGATCACACTACATGGTTCTTTCCTTTCTTGTCCTTTTTCTCTCTATATGATATTAGGTAATTCTTATACCCATCTGGGCTTCAATCCTGCTGGGGTAGAGTAGTCTGATATAATGACATATTAGAGAGCCCTTTTTCTAGCATTCGTCTCACACAGGGAATAACACATAATGCTACTACACCTATTACTACAATTACTATTAGTATGACAATCCCTAGTTGCATGAGACCTTGTTTCCAACTTGTGAACCACCCAAAGTAGTGATCCCATGGTTCTATTGACAGATCTTCAAGCTTTTTTATAGCTATTGTGACCTTACCAGTGGGGCCAGTATTATTTAGTATGTATGTGCAGCAGGAGGTTGGATCAGTCAATACTCGGCACACTCCACCCTTCTCTGCAAGAATCATATCCAACACCATTCGATTCTGGAATGTCATGATTGAGTCTGCTTATAGTTGTTCTGCTACCCCTAGAAATGCATCTCTGGTATAGTTTAAAAACCTTTGCTGATTGTAGTATATGTAATTTATCCAATCCACATTTTTATTCACAGTAATAATTGGAAATATTGATTCAAATCCGGCAGCTACTTGATCTCTAGCTTTGAACTCATCTGGGACCCCTCTTGGAACACCTATTGCATCTATATACACATGGGGATCAAAACTTGAAAGGGGGGCGCTTCTTTTGTTTCTCTTTAGCACCCCTTTGTCTATAATATCTGATTCAGTAAAAATGTGCATGTTCATTATAGCTTTGGCAAGCGCACATTCACCTTTCCAGGCACCTTCCAATCTGGATCTTATTTTTCCATCTCCACAGATCCAGTACACATCTCCTATGGAGTATACTTGGTTCTGAGTGAGGGATATGTTCAGATTGCTGTATTTGTGACAATAACCTTTGGCGAAATTCTGTACATTCCTCCCATGTGTGCTCCCCTTGTAACATGTGTAGTTACCTGGATATACCTGGATTCCTGCCCCTGGGCGAGGATTTTTTAACAAAAGAGGGTATTTTGATTTCCATTCTGTACATGCACTGTGGTTATAAGACATATTAACAAAAAGAGTCAAAAAACATTCTTCAACACTTTCTGGTAACACTAGGGGTACGGTACCTAGGTGTGGCTTGGCAGCACCGCATATGTAACAGTTACTTTTATTCACAGAGGCTGCACTATATTTCATCCACTCCAGCCACAAATTAACATCAGAAAAACCCGTCCCCATGGCTAAAGTATCCTCATATGTGGGATCAGATATGGCCCTTAGGTTTTTTAGAGAAACTATATGCGGGGCTAGTGAGTTTTTGGGGACACCTGTGATGGGCTGGTATTCCTTAGACTTATACATATCTCTAAGTTTGAACATTTATGTTACCTGAGAAGTCTCAGCTCCCCACATTTTATGGAAGTACCATCCCAATACATAATCTCCTTCATCATATTTACCAGGGTTGTCTATTGTCAATACTATTTTCATTTCCGCTGACCTTTTTTTGCAATAATTCAATGAGGAGGTGTCCACATAACACGTCCCTCTCTCAAGGAGTGTCATTCTAGTCAAAAGGGACTTAGAATTTTTATCCCTCCTTTTGAGGGCGCTTTCTGTCCCACTGATTCCCAGTATCCACAACCTTTTCCCCAGTATGAGTCTGTTACACATATATAGGCCTGTCCTTCTTCATAGTCGTTGGAACAATAGTTATAATATGAACATGTTTTCAATATATCACAAAGGCAAAAGGTGTAGGTAGCTACGTGAGTGTTAGATGAATTATACCAAAAGGTGATGACGCCGCCCTTGCTAGTTGCGGCTACTTCTCCCTTACTACTAATTGGTAAAATCAACAAGATTATTGAAGCAATCTTAGTCAGTACATTCAACCATTTCCCAGAAAGGGGTGAGGAGCTCATCATGTTGGAGGTCAGGGCTGTCTGCCCCCGTTAGTACCTCTTGTCCTTCTTCAAGGCCAAGGCTGTCTGCCTCCGTTCCTGCCTTCTCTCTTGTTCTCACAAGCTTCACTCGGGTGGCGTGGATCCAAGTTGGAGACTGTTCAGTCAGCACAGCTGTTCTGGTCAGTGCAACCACGATAGTGGGTGGGCCGTATGCAAAGTCACCTTGGGATTTTCCTTTCTTCAGTGTTTTGATCACTACCTCATCCCCCACCCTGTATGGGTGGGTGGGTTCCTGTGGAAGAGAGGGAGACTTACAAGCAACTTTTACCTCAGTTTTATTAAGAACCTGTATCAATTTGGTGACATTTTCTTCCCTTATTAAATCAAGATCACCTTCCTGCACTATCATTGGGCGTCTTGCCCAGGGGGTGGGGAAAGGCCTTCCCATGAGTATCTGCAAGGATTCTCAATGCTGTTATATCCTACCCCCTCTTTGCAGACTAATCCTGTCTTAGGATTTTTCTGCAATACTGGATAACACCAGTCTTGCTGTTCCTGTTCAGTGGAATATCTTTGAAGATCAGTAAGCATTTGCGACATCTCAGGGGTTGGAGGTGCCGGACATGGCATCTCCCAATGGTTACACGGACCTGTGGGGTTGCATTTGGCCACCTTATCTGCCAGCGCATTGCCCTGTGAGACATGATCCTTACCATCTGCTGCCGTGAATCCTCTCCTCTGTCAAATCATACCATGGTCCCACACTACCCCATGTGCGTACCTACTATCAGTATAAATGGTGACAGATCTATCAGTATGTAGAATACATGCTCTAGTGAGTGCAATGAGCTCAGCTGCCTGCTGTGTTGAGTGTGGATGCCCTTGAGTAGGCCTATAACATCATGTGTAGTGTGCAAAAATGGTGTAACGTCACATTGTGAAAGGAGTCGCCAACTCTACCATCATAGCACAGGCTGCAAGAGAACACAGACATGCCGGCATCCCTTGAACAGGGGTGGGCATTACCTTTGAGAAAAATACACAAGGACGCAACTTGCCTCCGTGTTCTTGTGTCAGTACACCCGCCATGGTTTTACAATTTTGTCGTGCAAACATGTGGAAGTTTGTAGTCAGGGAGGCCCAATCCTGGACTTGACATTAATGAACATTTCAGATAATCAAATGCATTGTACATTTCTGAAGACCATCTTATTAAATCAGGTTTGTCCTGCAGTGTTGCCTGTCTCAAGATATTATCATAGTAGGAACAGTCTGGGATCCATTGTCTGCAGGGTTTTTCATTCCAAGGAAGGATAGCATTTCCTTCTTGGAGAGCGGGGTGACCAAGCCCGCTACAGACTGAACTCTCCCTGGACTGATCCTCCTTTCCCCCTTTGTCAGGACAAACCCCAAGTATTCGACTTGCTGTTTACACCATTGCATTTTCCCTAATGACACTTTGTGTCCACATTCAAACAACCATTGTAACAGTGATATACCATCCTCAATGTTGGCCTCCACTGACATACTGCACAACAGTAAATCATCCACGTATTGCAACAACACGGAACCTTGGGGGGGGGGGGGGTGCCATGGTTTTAACGTGGCTTGGAGGACTATGCTGTACACTACAGGTGAATCAGCACATCCCTGGTCAGTTGACATCTGTCAAAGGAAAAAGCAAAAATGAGTCTGGTCTTCTTGTCAACTGGGATAGAAAAGAATGCATTTTTCAGATCTATCACACTGAACCAAACAGCGTCTGCTGGAATGGCAGATAGTAATTGAGTGATGTCAGGTACAACAGGGGCTATAGGCACAATGATGTTGTTGATGGCCCTTAAATCCTGTACAAAGCGGGTAGCACCATCTGCCTTTGTCACTGGATTCACGGGCGTGCTGTAGGGTGAAATCACCTCTTCCAGGATTCCCTTTTGTAGGAATTCTTTTATCATTGGCCTAAGTCCATCAAGTTTCTCTTTTGGCAGTAGGTATTGTTTCTGGAACACTGAAATGACACCTAGTTTTACAGTAGCTTTGTAAGGTGTGCAATCTATGAATCCTGTGTCATATTCATTTGAAGACCATAATGCAGGGTTAATGTTGTTAAGTTCTGGGTGGTTCTGTATGTTTGCAAGAATCAGTGGCACTGGTGTAGAGACTGGAATGAGATCTGAGTGTACTCTTATGCCCTGATTTTCGGCTGACACTTGTAAGTCAAGCTTAATGAACAAATCTTTACTTAACACACTTGAGGTTGCACTGCTATCTACCATGAATCCTACTCTGAGTCATCTAAGTCCACCCCTTTTAGTCGGACGCTGTGGTCCACCTTCTGTCTGTCATTAGTGTCCCAGCTGTCCATGAGGACAGAGCCCTGATGTGAAACACAACACTTAACATGTAACACGTAACTTCAAACATTGAAACAAACAGATCTGACAATACAGACATGAACACACAAAGGGCCCATAAGAAACTTTTCATTAACTTCAATAATAAAAAAAATTATTATTATTTTTTTTTTTTACAGCTTGATCAATGCTGTTGGCACCAATAAAAACCAAAAACTTCCAAGAAAAATAAAATAAAATTCTCAATGCGCATATTATATGAAAACAAATATCGTACTCCATACACATTTCATGTACTCATCTTCACAAAACAGCTCATAACCACGCCCTCACACATAAAAACTGAATTGCACACACAGCTCTCCTAAAGCATCCATTAGGGCTCTTTCACACTTTCAACTCCACTACAACTCAGAGCCACACCCATTCACATTCCACTGAATCATTTGTCTTCCAACCTAATCACACAATTGTCTTTGTTTCATCCCAAAACTTGCAGCACAGACAAACACAGCTTTCCGGGAAACAGCCACACCACACACAGAATTGCTGATGGTCTGTCGCTGTAAGACAATATACATGTTATAATCATAAAGTCATTTTGTTAAACCCAAATCATTTTATATGTCAGGTGTTCTTAGTTAATGTTGTACATATATAATAATTCTTGTTAAAAGCTGGATTCTCACATTACACTGCTGGGGAAAGAAAATTATTGAACAATTTTTGTCTTCTATAATAATATTACACATATAACATCACTTACTCTGCAGGATTCCCTACTCCTTTGTATCATGTAATCCATATCCTAGGACGGGTCATGGTCAAAATGTGGCCATGCTTCTTTGTCTCCCAGACAAAGACCCTTTATCATGTCCATGTGGTACGGGCTATTATCACCGTCCCTGGGAAAAGGGGCTAGCAGCTTGCATGAACTCAGTTCATCCAGCTAAGTTATCCACCCATGGGTTAAATAGGAAGTAATTTGTGGGACTACACCGTGCAACATAAACTTTGCATGTTTTTCCCGTCTCAGGTTTGGGATGATTTGTTTTAGACCCTTGTGACCCCATTCCGTCTGATATTTTAATGATGCTACTTTCCTAGGACTGGCTGCACTGAAGCGTTAAGGATTCGACAAATTAATGCTGTTAACTAGGCAAAGGACTCAGGTCTGATCAGAAAATATCAGAGTGTCTCATCAAACATATAATTTGTTGCTTTGGTCTGCCGCTTGTGTTCACCTATCTGCGGGTTAATGGATTGCTCCCAGCCGGGGGTGGGGCGTATTGCAGACCTCCGCAACACAGTAAAACAACAATGCAATGTCCTTAAAACTCTATGCAAATAGTGAACTTCAGTCCGTACACTTACCACCCGGACATCAGTATCCTTATCTCAACTCTAATAATCTTATACTTTAAAACAACGTTAAAAGAGTCAAACCAAGCTCCATCCTTGTCTCCCTGAGACATTATTATGTAGTGCGCACTATATTTTCTCTGAGTGATCCTCACGGCGGACTCCCGGAGTCCCCGGGTCACTCCCCCAGACTCCCGGAGTCTGTACCCTGTATCCCTGATACAGTAATTATACTAGAAGTTGTAGGTTCTACTTACTAGATCGAGACGTGGTCCTCGGATCGGCCAGAGGACAATAACAGATGCCTTCCTTACCGAACACGAGGAAAACCTTCTCAAATCCCGGACGAGCCCCCAAACTGATAGGAATCTCTGAGTCCCACTTGGTACCCCTGGCACCAAACTTCTAGTATCGGCTTGGTTTGAGTCCCTTTCTGACGTCAGGAGAGCGCTTCACTCAGTAGGTAACGAAAGACACAACAGTGATGTACTGAATGAACACTCTAAGGTTTATTTTTAATGCACACAGGTTATATAGAGAGGGGCTTTACCCTCTTTATTAGCATATCATCGTATGTTATGTATTTAACCTATCATATTAACACGTTTCATACTACAGTCAGAGAAATAGAAACAAAAACGGAACTTCCATATTAGGAACATTGTCCGGGAGTAGTGCCAAAGAGATAAGATTCAGGGTTACAGAGAATAGAAACCTTACAGTATATTAGTTTCACAGCAATTAGAGTTAGTACCTAACATAGAAACAAAACTTCAGCAAAAAGCAGAATTGATTTTGACATAATAAAGAACATGGATTCCTTTCACACTCCGTAGTGCTTCCCGTTGAGCGATTGCAGACCCATTCAAGTGATGCCCACGGCCGGTGTGCATGAGGCCATAGACACAGAAAGGGGCACACACACAGGGACAGACAGACTGACAGACACACACACACACAGGGACAGACAGACACACACATCATGGCCCTCAGAATACACCTGGATCTGTATGATAAACCCCCTTAATTGCACCAGATTCCACTCCACTTGAACCCCACTGCCCCTGAGTGCTCCACCTGCCCCCTCACATATGAGCTCCATATGCTTCCCCTCACAAGTTCTGGTTCTCCAGCAGCACATCCTACCTCACTCTGCATCTTGCAGGCACAGCCCCTCCTCCTTCAACAAGCTGCTGCTGCCGTCAGGGTTTGTCATGTGATCATGAAGGAGCATGTGACCAGTGATGTCACAGAACTCCTTCTAACAACTAACTACATTCTAGCATAGGATCAATCATCTACCGAAACTCCATCTACCCTGTTCTGAGTTCTGGGGCCGCTTACCCCAGCAGTGCACATGGCGAAAATTGTCTGCATTGCTGGGGTAAGCTGCCCTAGAATTCAAAACAGGCAGGACACAGCTGCAGGAGTGAGCGGGCACAGTGGGCCCCCTCCAGGAGCAGGGGGCCTCGGCATTTGCCCGGGTTTGCCGGGTGGTGGCGCCGGCCCTGCACACGGAGACACTTCAGTTTTTTTTGCTGAACCATTGAAATGAATGATTCAGTATATGTACCGAATACTGAACTAAAAAAACGGCCAGTATACTGAACGCCAAATACGGTTGTGTGCATGAGCCCTTTCAGTAGCAGAAAATCTACAGCATTTCTGTTTCTTAAAAAAACACAACAAAGGTTGCCTTCACACTTCGCAGAAAAGCTGCAGATCAGACGCGGTTTCGTTCTTTTCATGCCACGTGTGACTGAGAATTGCTGAAAGCTTGTTCACTTTGCTGCCACTGTGCACACTGCAGATTTGCCGCACAACAGACAGAGCAGGTGCTGTGCCTGTGGGATTAGTTCATGACATATTCATTGAATGACCTGATCTGTTTTTTTCTTCCTTTCTAGGTCAGAAAATATCAAAGCATCGGACAAGTTAGTACAGAGGAAAGACGCTGCAGGATCATTCAGTTACCTAGAAGAAGTAAGCGCAACCTGCTACTGATGAGTAAGGCCAAGTTCATACCAGTTAGGGTCCATTCACACATCCGTAAGTGTTTTGCGGATCCGCAAAACACGGACACCTGCAATGTGCGATCCACAATTTGCGGATCCGCACATCACATACACTATAACAGAAAATGCCTTTTCTGGTCCGCAATTGCGGACAAGAATAGGACATGTTCTATTTTTTCCAGGAACGAAATTGCGTATCCCAAAAAAATGGATCCCGAAAAAACAGATGCGGATCCCGAAAATGCGGATGCGGATCCAGGAAATGTGGATTTGCATCTGTTTCAGCCCCATTGAAAGTGAATGGGTCCGCAAACTGCGGAACGAATGCGGACCCAAATTACGGACGTGTGAATGGACCCTAATTTGGTTAGTGATTTCCATCAGATAGGCCTCATGCACGCGACCATATGTATTTTGCGGTGCGTAAAAAATACAGATGACATCCGTGTGCATTCCGTATTTTGTCGAACAGAACAGCTGGCCCCTAATAGAACAGAACCTTCCTTGTGCGTAATGCAGACAATAATAGGACATGTTCTATTTTTTTGCGTAACGAAAATACGTACATACGGAAATTAAATGCACACGGAGTAACTTCAGTTTTTTTTTTGCTGACCCATTGAAATGAATGGTTCAGAATAAGGTCCGCAAAAAAAAGGAACGGACGCAGAAAGAAAATACATTCGTGTGCATGAGCCCTGATTGTGAGCCAAACCCAGTAGTGAAGCCTACACAGAGATCAGGTATAATGGAAAGATCTGCACCTGTTCTGTGGTTTTGACCCACTTCTAATGGAAATAACTGACCAAAAAACTGAAGTGTGAACTTGGCCTAACCCCAGTACAAGATCATCGTGGAATGTCATACTGAAAGGAAAAATCGCGCATGTTCCCGCAACGCACCCGCACCTTTTCCCACAACGCCCGTGTAAACCCAGCCTAAGTCTAAGTGAAGTCAAACGGATCCGTCCTGACTTTGCATTGAAAGTCAATGGGGGACGGATCCATTTACAATTGCACCATATTTGTGTCAATGTGACTTTCATTGTAGGTCAGGACGGATCCGTTTGGCTCCGCACCGCCAGGCGGACACCGAAACGCTGCAAGCAGCGTTTGGTGTCCACCTCCAGAGCGGAATGGAGGCGGAGCGGAGCTAAACTGATCCGTTTGGGGGCGCTTGTGAGAGCCTTCAAACAAATCTCACAGGCGGACCCTGAAACGGCAGTGTGAAATTAGCCAAAGTCAATGGGAGGCGGATCCGTTTTCAATTGCACCATATTATGTCAGTAAAAACGGATCCGTCCCCATTGACTTAGGCCCCCTGCACACGAACGCGTGTGCCCCGTGGTCGTGCTGCGGCCCGCAAAATGCGGGCCGCAATGCACGAACACAGTTCGTGGGACAGCCACAGCGGATCGCTGACCCATTCACTTGAATGGGTCCGCGATCCGGCTGTTCCGCAAAAATATAGGACATGTTCTATCTTTTTGCGGAACGGAAGTACGGGACGAAACCCCACGGAAGCACTTCGTAGTGCTTCCGTAGGGTTCCGTTCCGTGCTTCCATTCCGCATCTCCGGATTTGCGGACCCATTGAAGTGAATGGGTCCGTGTATTGCGCCCGTGTATTGCGGATCCGCAAATAATACAATCTGTTTGGATTGTATAGATTGTATTATTTTCTCTTATAACATGGTTATAAGGGAAAATAATAGCATTCTGAATACAGAATGCTTAGTAAAATAGGGCTGGAAGGGTTAAAAAAAAAATTATAATAATTTAACTCACCTTAATCCACTTGCTCGCGCAGCCGGCATCTCCTTCTGTCTCCTTCTTTGCTGTGCACAGGAATAGGACCTTTGATGACGTCACTCCGGTCACATGGTCCATCACATGATCTTTTACCGTGGTGATGGATCATGTGATGGACCATGTGATGACCGGAGTGACGTCACCACAGGTCCTGTTCCTGTACACAGCAAAGAAGAAGACAGAAGAGATGCCGGCTGCGCGAGCAAGTGGATTAAGGTCAGTTAAATTATTATTATTATTTTTTTTAACCGCTCCAGCGCTATTGTACTATGCATTCTGTATTAAGAATGCTATTATTTTCCCTTATAACCATGTTATAAAGGAAAATAATGATCAGGTCTTCATCCCGATTGTCTCCTAGCAACCGTGCGTGAAAATCGCACCGCATCGGCACTTGCTTGCGGATGCTTGCGATTTTCACTCAGCCCCATTCACTTCTATGGGGCCTGCGTTGCGTGAAAAACGCACAAAATAGAGCTTGCTGCGATTTTCACGCAACGCATAAGTGATGCGTGAAAATCATAGCTCATGTGCACACCCCTATAGAAATGATTGGGTCCGGATTCAGTGCGGGTGCAATGCGTTCACCTCCCGCATTGCACCCGCACGGAAATCTCGACCCGTGTGAACTCAGCCTTAGGCCCCTTTCACACGGGCGAGTATTCCGAGCGGATGCAATGCGTGAGTTGAACGCATTGCACCCGCACTGAATCCTGACCCATTCATTTCTATGGGGCTGTGCACACGAGCGGTGATTTTCACGCATCACTTGTGCGTTGCGTGAAAATCGCAGCATGCTCCTCTTTGTGCGTTTTTCACGTAACGCAGGCCTCATAGAAATGAATGGGGTTGCGTGAAAACATGGTTATAATGGAAAATAATAGCATTCTGAATACAGAATGCATAGTACAATAGGGCTGGAGGGGTTAAAAAAAATAAAACAATTTTTAACTCACCTTAATCCACTTGTTCGCGCAACCGGCATCTCTTCTGTCTTCATCTGTGAGCAATAGGACCTTTGATGACGTCACTACGCTCATCACATGATCCATCAAAAGTCCTATTCCTCACAAAAGAAGACAGAAGAGATGCCGGCTGCGCGAACAAGTGGATTAAGGAGAGTTAAATTATTTTTTATTATTTTTTAACCCCTCCAGCCCTATTGTACTATGCATTCTGTATTCAGAATGCTATTATTTTCCCTTATAACATGAAATAATACAATCTACACTACAACTAACCCAAACCTGAACTTCTGTAAAGAAGTTCGGGTCTGGGTACCACAGTCGGTTTTTTATCACGCGGGTGCAAAACACATTGCACCCGCGCAATAAAAACTGAACATCGGAACGCAATCGCAGTCAAAACTGACTGCATTTGCGTTCCTACTCGCGCGCGTTTGCCGCAATGCACAGGGACGCATCCGGACTTAATCCGGACACGCCCGTGGGAAAGAGGCCTTAGACTTTTTTTGACTAAGTGTATGCAGACGGATCCGTACTGAACGGATACCATCGTTTGCATTTATAGGTGCGGATCCGTCTGTGCAGATACGAGACGGATCCGCACCTAAACGCAGGTGTGAAAGTAGCCGCAAAAGTGCCCAAAAACACCGGCTGCCCCACGGTCGGTTTTCGTGCATTGCGGGCTGCAGCACGGCCACTGGGCGCACACGTTCATGTGCAGGAGGCCTAAGGCTGACATATCTATAATCAGGATGCATATGTACGGTATAAGGGGGGTAAGGCTGCTGGGTGTATTGGAAGTGATTTAACCTTGTTTCATTCTCTTTATGCTAATCCTCTTTTGGCTGAATCCCAAAAGAGGATTAAATAAAAACTCAATAAAAAAGAGTAATGATGTGGCTGGACTTATCTACAAATAGATTTCCATTTTTTTTTACTGGATAGAATGCTGCACTAAACAACAGAAACCTACAAAAAATAGACAAAAATGTAAACAGCACAATGGGGCACACTAACTAAGGGACTTGCAACTATTTTAGTCGTAAAATAGTTGCAAATCCCCTTTTATCCCCGGTTTTACACTGTGTCCTCCAGTTGGGCGTGACGGGGCACGTCGGGGGCCAGAACTCCAGCCCTGGCAAATTTACTAACATTTACGCCTGTAAACAGGCATAAATGTTATTGTAAAATTACACCAGCCTAGTTTTTATGCCTGTCACAAGGACTGCCACAAGGACTTCCACAGATGCGCCAAATTTATTTCAAGGCGTACACCTCATGAATTAGACAAATCTAATGGCAGTGCAAGGGGGAAATGTGCCCCAATGTGTGTCTCACATTTGGTAAGCAGCAGTCCATCCTTGGTGGACCAGCCTATATAACAGCTCTCACGTAATCTGCTCTAACATACATGTCCACAGGTACAATTGCTGCGACCAGCAGGGGGGAGAGCTGGGAGGAGGGGAGTGGTAGTTGTGGCACTGATAGATGTAGTAGTTGAATCAGAGTGGCTGTTCTCACTCCAATACTCCCTGGGGCCGTGCAGTCAATGGACGGTGCACCCTTTCTTCCCTCGAGGCACATCCTGGAACGTTTGGGGGCTCCTGCCTGATGTTGGGCGGGGTGCCCTTGATGTTAGGTAGATGGGTGCAAGGCAGGAGGGCAGATGTAGGGGCCCGTTGATGGATGGTGGAGTCAATGACAGGCCCATTGGTTATAATAAATAAAGTCTATCTTTACTGAATTGATGATGGAAGTTGTAGTACAGCAAAGTTCGGAGGTATATTACAGAGTAGTATTTTTCCAATAGGCAGCAATGATGGTTGTAGTAGTACACCCTGTTTCTCACTAAATACAATTTTTAATATTTCCAAATTAACCTATGCATGAAAATCCATTCTTATTAACTCTTTCTGCAGATCCCAGTTGCAGGGTGCAGATCTTATATCCAGATGGCAAGTCCATCTAAAAGTGTGGTCTGTACCAAAGCAATATACCTTTCCCCAGCAGTAAAGTCTTATTGCCATAAATGTGCGGTGCCTTACTGCCTGTATCCAGCATAGCCTTTATGGTTCTTAACCTACTGGGAATGTCTGTGCTCTTTCCTTCAGGAATAGTCTCTCAGTTAGGGCTCATGCACGCGAACGTCGTTTGTGTAGGCATCCGAGCCGCATTTTTTGTTCTGTCCGCATTCGTTGCTCCGTTCCGTGGCCCTGCAAAAAAAATAGAACATGTCCTATTCTTGTCCGTTTTATCTATTGTAAGCGACCCGTTCCATTCTGCAAATTGCGGAACGCACACAGGCGGCATCCGTATTTAGCGGATCCGCAATTTACACAGCGTAGTCATGTGCATGAGCCTTTCAGCTGTACTCTGGCAGTTTTTCAGTTTCAGGAAAGGTTGTTCCTGGATGAGGCTTCTCCGTTGACCTATTGGCAGGAGCTCACACATGTAGGTCTTTTAAAAAACTATTTACTTTTAGCAGTTATCCACTGGGGCACTGCACACTCCTCAGTAAGGGGCCACATAGGTTGTGTTTAGGGTTGCAATGCTTTCTTTTGCCCCTTGAAACTAAGCCCTGTATTTTAGCCTTCAAAGGACAACATGCAAAATACCCATTATTAGGGTTTGGCCAAACATGAAGAGTCAGCTGTGGATATCTGGTCAAAATCCACTGTGGAAAAATCTGCGCCACATTGTGCAAATTGTGCTGCAATTTGTGTTGCAGAAACGTGGCGGGTTTTCACTTTCTGCATTGCAAATGGTGGAACCCAATGAAGCATCTAGTGATTTGACTACACGGTTTCGGTCACGTGGTTATCCTAAGAAGGTGATATCTGAAGCATATCAAACAGCGAAAAAGACCGATCGTTCAGAACTTTTCAAACCCAAACTTAGAACACAGAGCAGTAAAGTGCATCTTGTTACTAGGTATAATAATCAATGGGATGATCTCTACAAAGTGTTAAATACGCATTGGTATCTTTTATTGGCTGACTCTAAGGCCCCTTTCACACGGGCGAGTATTCCGCGCGGATGCAATGCATGAGTTGAACGTATTGCACCCGCACTGAATCCCGACCCATTCATTTCTATGGGGCTGTGCACACGAGCGGTGATTTTCACGCATTACTTGTGCGTTGTGTGAAAATCGCAGCATGCTCTATTTTGTGTGTTTTTCACGTAACGCAGGCCCCATAGAAATGAATGGGGTTGCGTGAAAATCGCAAGCATCCGCAAGCAAGTGCGGATGCGGTGCGATTTTCACACACGGTTGCTAGGAGACGATCGGGATGGAGACCCGATCATTATTATTTTCCCTTATAACATGGTTATAAGGGAAAATAATGGCATTCTAATTACAGAATGCTTAGTAAAATAGCGCTGGAGGGGTTAAAAAAAATAAAATAATTTAACTCACCTTAATCCACTTGCTCGCGCAGCCCGGCATCTCCTTCTGTTTTCATCTTAGCTGTGTGGAGGAACAGGACCTGTGGTGACGTCACTCCGGTCATCACATGGTCAATCACAAATCGCGCATGTTCCCGCAACGCCCGTCTGAAAGAGGCCTAAGTTAGGCGATTATGTTAATCCACATCCAAAAATGATTGCACGGAGAGCTCTGAGTTTACGAGACAAATTGGTACTCAGTCATTTCCAGAGACCTACTCAGAGTTTGGGAAGAGGGGTCAAATTGTGGGGTACATACCCCTGTGGTGACTGTAATATTTGACAGTTTCTGGTTAGCACTGATTCCCTCTCTACTCTTAGACATCCTGAAAAGATTTCCCTTAGACATTATATCAACTGTCATACTCGAAATGTTGTATATGCGCTTATTTGTAAATGTGAGAAGATTTATGTTGGTCAGACTAACCAGGAACTACGTAAGCGCATTCAACAGCATTTTTAAAACATCGCCTTGGCACAACGTGACAGGGCACGAGCTGAAAAACCCTTGACTTCAGTGGCTGCGCATTTTTTGGATCATCATCAATGTAAGGCTACATGCACACGACCGTTGTGTGTTTTGCGGTCCGCAAATTTCGGATCCGCAAAACACGGATGGCGTCCATGTGCGTTCCGCAATTTGCGGAACGGCACGGACAGCCATTAATATAACTGCCTATTCTTGTCCGCAAAACGGACAAGAATAGGACAGGTTATATTTTTTTTGCGGACCACGGAACGGAGCAATGGATGCGGACAGCACACGGAGTGCTGTCCGCATCTTTTGCGGCCACATGGAAGTGAATGGGTCCGCATCCAAGCCGCAAAAACTGCGGCTCGAATGCGGACCAAAACTACGGTCGTGTGCATGAGGCCTAACACTCATGCGTTGAAAATGATGAATGCCATAAATTGGTACATTGTATATATTTCTGTATGTGGTAGGTCTTCTGGCTAGCTCATTTCTTTTCACGCACATGCACAATATCTCTGTTCCGCCTTCAATTCTTGTAGTTGTGCTCTGTTTGAGCGGACTATATACTTCCGGCTTGGATTCCGCCAGTGGAACGCATTTTTGCATTCCATTGCGGCCATCTTTTAACGGTCACATGTCTTAGACATTTCCTGTCGCCTGGCCATCTTGCGCATGCGCGATTCGACCCTGGGGACGCTGGGAACTCACACACATGATGTTGCTTGTTTACAGGTGAATATGATTAATATAGTTATTTGAATACGTACATTTAGTATATATATATATATATATATATATATATATATATATATATATATATGATACACCATCACATGGTCTAGTACCCCTGAGGAAGCCGGACTGTGCCGGCGATACGCGTGGGGCGTCTTTCTCCATGTCCCACAGGTCCACTTCACCAGCTCTTTTACAGGTCATGGCTCTTATATTTTGACCAGATCTGGTCCCATCCTAACTTCTTTGATGCCACATTATATTTTGATGCAAGGCTTTTATGTTATAGCTGGGTTATATATTTTATGCCCTCATCTTTAGACGTTGGTGGACTCTGTATAGGTGTTGGTCTAATTTTTCACCAACACTAAGTTCTAGTGTATACAGTTTTTGTATGTCTATGTGTTAGTGTTGTCTAATAAAAATTGCTTTTTATTCATTGGTATTTGTGGGATGTGCATTTCTGTTGTGGTTCTCTTGACGGATCCGCACCTATAATGCAAACGCTTGTATCCGTTCAGAACGGATCCGTTTGCATTATTCTTTAAAAAAAAAGTCTAAGTAAAAATGGATCCGTCCTGACTTACATTGAAAGTCAATAAGGGACGGATCCGTTTTCAACTACACCATATTGTGTCAGTGAAAACGGATCCGTCCCCATTGACTTACATTGTAAGTCAGGACGGATCCGTTTGGCTCCGCATCGCCAGCAGGCAGCGTTTTGGTGTCCGCCTCCAGAGCGGAATGGTGACTGAACGGAGCCAAACTGATGCATTCTGAACGGATCCTTATCCATTCAGAATGCATTGGGCAAAACTGATCCGTTTTGACCCGTTTGTGAGAGCCCTGAAACGGATCTCACAAACTGAATTCAAAACGCCAGTGTGAAAGTAGCCTAAATTTCACTGTTGCAACAAAGGGTGAAACCCATGGCAGATATCCGCTAAATTAATGTATATGCTACAGATTTAAAATCTGTAATGTGCGGATTCCGATGCAGAAACTCTCCGCAGTGCTTTGATGCTACTTGAAATGCAGAAGATTTTCCACATGCAATTCACAGCAGTGTTTATGCTACATGTAGCTAAAGGTGTGATGGTGTCTCATAGTCATTGCTAAAGTTAGCATCTATTTTATACTGCTAATATTTAATGAAAATTAAAGGGGTTGTCCAACTTGTTAAAATGTTTAGCAATAGCCCATAATCTATTGTTGATGTGACATAGCCCCAATGTGCTGCAGAAGGCCCTCTGGTCCCAATCTGTGGCCTGTGGCAATACTTCCAATCCCCTAGTTCTGCATTTATACAGTAGGTCACAAGATTGCACCAGTGATGTGATTCGCTCATGTCACCACTTTATGCTTCATCCCTGGACAGATCTTTTTCTGTGCAAGTGTTGATACTGTTCATGTGCAGAAGGAGGCGGTGGCAAGGTTGAGTCATGTCATTGTCTATCTGACAATCTATGACCACAGCACCAGAGGATTGGCGGTGTTTACTCAGGCCAGAGATGGAGACAAGTGGGCCTTCTGCAGCACGTGAGAGGTATGTTAGAATGTGACATACAGATGTATGTCACATCAACACAAGATTATCGGTTATTAATTAACATTTTAATAAACTCGCCAACCTATTTATGGCATATCGATAAAACCTCTGGGACCTGCTCCTATTCAAGAATGGGGCCTCTTCTAGGGGACTTCCAAAAAGAGCATTGTGTTGCTTCCTCTGTTCTATGGGACGCCATTCATGGCGGGTCTCATTATTGTGATAGGAGTGGGTCCCAGAGTTGGAACCCACACCTACTGACATTTATGGCATATCCTGTAAAAGTAATAAATGATTGATCACTGGGACTGCCATGATGACTAGAATGAAGGCTCGAACTCCCCTTTCATCCTCAATGCAGGACCACAGTGAGGAGGACTTTGGAGAGGTGGCTAAGCATGTGCATTGTTGCTCCATTCAGTGTCTATGGGGCTAATGGAAATACCCAACTGCAGCACTCAACTGTTTCCTGCGGGCTCACAGAAATTAATTAAGTGGCAGGATAAATTTGTGACAACTTCTTAATTCAAATTCCTTTTCAATGTGGTAGTGCAGTAAGGAGGAGTTGGGAGCTCAGGACCCCATTCTAGTGATCGGTGAGGGATCTAGTGATCAGCCACTTTATAGGGAGTGAGTCAGCTCTGAAATTGGTTTCATATTAGGGGTGCAACATAAACATTCCTGAAAATGTGTTGCTCTTATCCAGAGAAATGATTCATTTTATTTTTATAGAAATAAGGTTCTCGATGCACTGCGAGACCACTCAGTTTGGTGCATTCCACTCTGCCAGCAATGTTGTCCAGTGCACCCGCCTCTTGTTTTATTAACAGTTTCAGAGATTTAAGAGCAATAAAGCAGGGAAAGCCACAAGCGCTAAATAAAGCGGCCTGACCATATAACAAACGCTTATGCCTAACAGGCTACTAACCACTCTTGTCCCAGACACTAAAACTTATCTTTTACTTCTTTATTAAAACAAGTGAAAGAATATGACAAGTGAGCTAGCTATGCCGCACTATTCCTTCCAGTTGTCCCTGAACTACTAAGTTCTGGCGCATGCGCAGAAAAAGTATTGGCAGAGGCTAAGTGCAGGCGCAGCCACGGTATCATCTCCTGCTGGCTCTGGACTATTAAGTCCTGGCGCAAGCGCACTAATGATCAACCGGCACGTACAGAAGGCAAGTCCGTGCGCCGCTTTTTACTGCGCAGCGGGTCACATAGTAAAGCCTCCTGGCGAGTGACGATTGAGCCCGTCAGAGTTATAACACACATCCCTATAGGATAAATGTAGCAGGCAGGTATACTTTTAGATCGGATTGGCTCCTACCCTCACAGTTAGTGAGAAGGTAGCCTATAAATCCTTCATACCAGCGTTGGCCATTCAAGTCTGCCCATCACCCCTGATGAAACCAGATTAGCTAGCGAAACATGTTGGGGGGCGGAATTTAGGTTTTAATTTGCTGCACTCCATTGACTTTAGACTGCAATCTGTGTGCTTGATGCAACAACACTTAGTGTGAACAGGCTTGTTTCACAATTACACCCCAATCGTGGGGGGATATTAGATATCAAGCACAGTGCAATACCCTAGCAAATAGAGCAGGGTGTGTGTTGAAAGGCAGTGTGGGTTAGTGCAGATATACACTTTATACCAGTCATTAATAGCATCTATATATGGGGTACAGTCAGTTTTATCAGCTAGCTCACTTGTCATATTCTTTCACTTGTTTTAATAAAGAAGTAAAAGTTAAGTTTTAGTGTCTGGGACAAGAGTGGTTAGTAGCCTGTTAGGCATAAGCGTTTGTTATAGTAAAAACCCTTCTCAGATAGGTTCCTCTGTAGAAACTGGGCCTGACCACATATCGCCAAAACCCCTTAGTGCATGAGATTAAAAAGAAGCATTTCTCAGGATCAGGGGAATGGAGGAATGCTTACTTTTAAACTGATTTTGGAGGTGAGAGACTCGATTTATCGCATTTTTCGCTTTATAAGACGCATACGACGATAAGTAGCACCTCAGGTTTTAGAGGGGGAAAATAAGAAAGATATATTTTTCATCAGACTTCATATCAGATCCTCAGATAAGACCGCCATAAATATCAGGACATTTGATCAGACCCCCATATCAGGAAATCACATCAGACCCCCATATCCACCCTCCATGTCAGAACCTCATCAGACCTAATATCAGCCCTTTATTTCAGATCAGCTCTCAATGTGAGACCCCATCAGACCTCAGATCAGCCCTCATTGTCAGACCCCCCACCCCCCTGAGTTCCTAGCCAGACCATCAGGCCTCAGATCAGAATAAAATAAAAAACTCTGCTTACCTCTCCTGTGCCGGGGCTCCTCTTCATCTCCGGCAGTGCTCCCATGTCTTCTCCGGCCCGTGCTGCACTGTTACCTGACACGTCCTGACGCACTACGTACGGGGTCAGGACAGTGCAGCGCCGTCCCTAGGAAGGAACACCAGGGAGGGTGAGTACAGGAAACACTCGCAGCGCTTCACTCCCCACTCCCGGCACCTAATGCATACTAATGGAAGAGCTCACTAGTATTCGCTTTATAAGACACACAGACATTTTCCCCCCACTTTTGAGGGAAAAAGGTGTGTCTTATAAAGCAAAAAACACGGTAATCAATGTACAGATCCTGATTTCAGATATTCATGACATATGTCTCTATTCTATGAAGCTTGCCATCTTTGAAGATAAGAGAAAGGAGAAGGAGAGAAAAGAGTTGGAACAAGAATACCTTCAGGAAGAAGAAAAAAGTGAACGATTGAGGAATTTACATTATATAACTCTCAACCAATGTCTAAGCAAGTAAGGCTGATCTATAAACAAGACAGTGATCATGAATTACAAGTGACAACTATAGAAACAGGGTCAGATTGGTCCTCCATATTACAAGAGGATCATCTGGTGGGCCCAGGCTCTGATACAAGAGTGGACACCAAAGGTTCATGAGAATAAACATATTTGGAACTGCCTTTGAAGATAATTACTTGCCACTAGGGTTTATTTCTTTGATTCAAAACTTATAAGACTTTATTAATGATATGGGGCGTGGGTCCACCAGAGAAAATTAGTCTCGGGAACCCCAGTCCGACACTGTATACAAATATTGTATGAATGGCTATACAGTGTATTTGGAAAGTCTTCAGACCCTTTCAATTTTTTTTTCCATTTTGTTATGTAGCGGCCTTGAGCTAAAAAAAAATCATATTTCTCCTGTTTTCTTCTCTTAATGAGAAGGTGAACACAGAATTTTAGAAATGTTTGCAAATTTATTGGAAAAGAAAAACCTAAAATTTCACATGAACATAAGAAGTATTCAGACCCTTTGCTATGACACTTCAAATTTTTAAGATGATTTTTGAGATGCTTCTGCACTTTGATTGGGGCCCACCTGCGGTAAATTTAGTTGATTGGACATGATTTGGAAAGACACACCACTGTTTATATAAGGTCTCACAGCTGACAATGCATATAAGAGTAAAAAAAAAAAAAAAACACGAGGAGGAAGGAACAGCCTGTAGAGCTCAGATATACGATTGTGTGGAGGCACAGATCTGGAGAAGGGTGCAATAACATGTCTGCCCCCTTAAAGTTCACAAGAACTTTGGAATAGGAATAGGTTTGGAACAACCAGGACTCTCCCTAGATGTGGCCACACAGCTAAACTAAGTAATCAGGGGACAAGGGCCTTGGCAAGAGAGATGACCAAGAACCCAGTGATAACTCTGGCAAGATCCTGTGTGCAGATGTGAGAAACTTCCAGAAGGTCAACCATCACTGCAGCATTCCTCCAATCTGGGCTTTAAGGCAGAGGGGCCAGAAAGAAGCCTCTCGGTAAAAGAAACATGAA
This sequence comes from Bufo bufo, assembly GCF_905171765.1. Taxonomy (NCBI): domain Eukaryota; kingdom Metazoa; phylum Chordata; class Amphibia; order Anura; family Bufonidae; genus Bufo; species Bufo bufo. Next base: position 480,537,336 of record NC_053389.1, read on the forward strand.
AGTTAACAAAAAGTTCCAAAAAGCACCTAAAAGATTCTCAGAATGTGAGAAACAAGATTCTCTGGTCTGATGAAACCAAGAATTAACTTTTTGTCCTCAATTCTAGCAAAAAGCATCATATTTGTAGGAAACCAGGCACTGCTTATACGATCACTACAGTTTTGCATGGTGGTGGCAGCAGCATCATGCTGTGGGGGTATTTTTTTTGTGTCTTGGACAGGGAGACTGGTGAGAGTTGAGGGAAAGCTGAGTGGAGCAAAATACAGAGGTATTCTTAATAAAAACCTGATCCAGTGTGTTCTGGATCTCAGAATGGGTTTACCTTCCAACAAGTCAATGACCCTAAGCACATGGCTAAGACAACACATGAGTGACTTGGGGACAACTCTGTGAATGTTCTTGAGTGGCCCAGCCAGAGCCCTAACTTGAATACAATCAAACATCTCTGGACAGATATGAAAATGGCTGTCCAAAGGGGCTCCCCATGCAACCTGAAGATATTGAGAGGCTCTGCAAAGAAGAATGGCATAAAATCCCCAAATCCAAGACAGACCTTGTGGCACCATGCACAAGAGGTCTTTAGCTATGTACTGAGTAAAGGGTCTGAATATTTAAGTCAATGCAAAATTTTAGTTTTTCCACTTATCAACAAATTAGCAACAATTTCTAAAATTCTGTTTTCACTTTGTCACTATGGGATATTAAGTGCAGAATGATGGGGAAAATGTTGAACTTTTTTATTTTAGCACAAGACTGCAGTATTACAAAATGTGAAAAAAGAAAGTGTCTGAAAACTCTTCAAATACAGTGTAGTTACACAGAAAATATCAGTCAGTAGATTTCTGACAGGTAGTTGCTTAGATAGTTACCAAGGCTGAAAAAAATACATGCACAGTCCTCTCCATTCACTTCTCTAGGGCTTCCAAAAAATAACGGAGTACGCTTAATTGGTTATTTTTAAAAGTCCCATAGTAGTGAACAGAGAGAGCTGAGTATGCATGTCCACCTCTCCATTCACGGCAGCGCAACACTTGGCCATGTTCTCGAGCTAGGAGCAGGTGCCAGAGATGGATATGACATAAATGTGTAGATGGGAATACCCCTTTAATAGAGATCCCCTTAGACGACCTTTTTCTCTTAGGGTCCATTCACACGTCCGTTTTTTCTTTCCTGATCTGTTCCGTTTTTTGCTGAACAGATCTGGACCAGATCTGGACCCATTCATTTTCAATGGGTCCTGGAAAAAAACGGACAGCTCAATGTCTGATTTTTTTCAGGACCCATTGAAAATGAATGGGTCCAGATCTGGTCCAGATCTGTTCAGCAAAAAACGGAACAGATCAGGAAAGAAACAACGGACGTGTGAATGGACCCTTAACCAGAGCAGAGAGCAAAGAGCATTTCTCATTCTGGAGGACCCAGTACATTAATGGAGCAGAATCTGGCAGAATAAAACTTTATATTCACTCTGCTCCTGAGAATAAAAAGTCCACAAAAAGTATGTTCCATTCATTGTCGCACCACCACAGGGGATAATTATGCATTAAGTATTAATTGAAGTGTATGGGTCTGTGTAATGCAAGACAGGTCCTCCAGAACAAAAGACACTCTAATCGCTGTCCACTGTAGTCAAGAGATAGGAACCCTGAACTGAGGGCCCTATCTCTTTGAATTTCATATAAGAGTATATGAAAATGGGTTTTCTAAACTGGACAATGCCTTTATTATTGTCTATATTAAAAAGTATGAACTCAAGATGAGCTTTTATTAATAATCTACATTTCCCATAATGCTATAATACCTCTAATTATTTTTTATTAAAATTGAAATAATGTACAGATAAAGCTACCAGCCTATTGAAGAAAATACTGAACTATTACTACAGTAGAGAACGAGTGCAGGGAAATTTTGTCCAAGACTTCATCCATAGCACAACTGCAAAAATCAAATCAGTACATTATACAGTACAGTAGGCTCTGCAGCAAAGTACAGATTGCCCTTGGCATAGCTGAAGACTAGTATGCAGAACAAAGTTGTCATGTTCTGCAACGCACAATTTTCATTTTCACAAATACTTTCTTAGGCCTCTTTCACACAACCGTTTATATTTTTCCGTTTGCGGATGTTTTTTGTGTTCCGTATACGGAACCATTCATTTCAATAGTTCCGCAAAAAAACCTGAATGTACTCCGTATGCATTTCGCTTCCGTATTTCCGCTTTTCCATTCCGTTGAAAAATATAACATGTCCTATTATTGCCCACAAATCACGTTCTGTGGCTCTGCTCAAGTCAATAGGTCTGCAAAAAAAAAACAGAACACATACAGAAATGCATCCGTATGTCTTCAGTATCCGTTCCATTTTTGCGGAACCATCTATTGAAAATTTTATGACTAGCCCAATTTTTTATATGTAATTACTGTATATGCCATAAGGAAGAACGGAAAAACGAAACAGAAACGGAAAAAAAAAAATGGAACAACAGATCCGTGAAAAACGGACCGCAAAACACTGAAAAAGCCATACGGTCGTGTGAAAGTGGCCTTACTCTGCAGTCACTAAGAATTTCTAAGACTTTTTCATTACAGAATTTTCTCATACTGTGGGCACTAAACTATAATGCTGTTAAATATCCATGTCTTCATTCTCTCCTAGGCCCTGGGTGTCAAGTTATTTTAGAAATATTCCACTGCGGATCTACTGTTTGCCCCTAGGTAACAGATCACAGAAGAAGAAAAGGATGCGATAACTGGAATATACATATACTTAAAAAAAATAGATATTTTTAGAATATTGAATTTGAAATCCAGACCCAACCTTGGAAATGGCAAAAAAAATATACTGAATTGAAATATGATTAAAAAAAACTGCAGCCTGACCTTGTCTATTTTCAGTTACTGAAACAACCATGATGCAACCCAAAAACCACGTGGTCGTGCAACCCTGCACAGTTTTCAAATTGACTTTTTCCAATTGATTGCTAATTGAACGTTGATTTCACACTGGTGTTTACCTTTTCTGGCTGGCTGTTCTGGCAGGGGATCAGCCTGCCGGATCCATACTACAGTTTACACACGTGTGCTGACGGAAGTCCGCCTGGCCCCATTCACTATAATGGGGACCGGACAGAAATCCGGCCGCAGCACAGAAAATATGCAGTGAGGCGGCCGGACAAGTACCACTGCACACAGTGCATGTGGTTATGGCTGCATTGCTGCTTTATCTTGGTCAACCAGCCGCTGCTGTGTGGGACTGTACCTTAATGATCATTCTATTTAAAATGGTAAAAAATCTTTACAACATGATAGGTTTAGATACACCACCTCATCAGTACACTGTTTCTGGTGATTACTTTAAATTAGAGATGAGCGAATCTATTCTAAATGAGTCGGATTTGTTACAAATTTCACAAAAATTTGTTTGCCAAACAAATCTGAAGTTGTCAGATGAATTGCACAAAAACAGTGCCCAACATCATTTTATTGTGAAAATTGGCAGGGAAATTGACAGGAAGGAAGATGATAAAGGATCACATGACCCTGGGAAGGATGGGGGCGGGGGGCTTCCCCTGATTGACTCAGAGGCTCCATTCACACGTCCGCAAATGGGTCCACATCCGTTCCGCAATTTTGCAGATCGGGTGCGGACCCATTCATTCTCTATGGGGACGGAATGGATGCGGACAGCACACAGTGTGCTGTCCGCATACGCATTTGCGGAGCGTGGCCCCGATCTTCCGGTCCGCAGCTCCGCAAAAGATAGAACTTGTCCTATTCTTGTCCGCAGCTGCGGACAAGAATAGGCATTTCTATAGGGGGTGCCGGCCGGGTGTGTTGCGGATCCGCAACGCACCACGGATGTGTGAATGGAGCCTCAGAGGTTGACAGACAGCCTGATTAACCAATCAAGGGGCAGTATTCCTCCAGATCCTTCTGCTCAGAATGAGCCAGGCGCCATTCTGTTCTCATTTGTGGATGTGATAGGCTGTATTGTGACTGTGTCTGACAAAAAACAATTCCAAACTCAAGCCAGATACTTGGGAGACTATATTGAGTACATTTTAGAGTTTTATCAGGAAAAGTATAGAGAGAAAGTGAAGGACTGGTCAGTTGTTTCATACAGCTTACTGCAAATTCTGAATCACAAAATTCTGCAAGACATTCATATTTTTCTGTTTGAACAGCCAGCCAGCTTTTTTTTCCGTTTGTAATAAAGTATTGAAAGTTCATAGGCGTATTGCCAGCACCCCAATATCATACTTTCTGCTGCAAACACTGAGCATTTGCCCCTTATTTTTTCTAAAAAACATATTGGTGAATGGGTACTGTGCTGCAATAACAGCATTTATATACCAGTTAACAATTAACGCATTGTATTGCTTCAAGATCCCATGCATAATTACTGAACAGGTTGAGCTGCAATAACAGCATTTATATACTAATTAACTGTTAACACATTGTATTCCATCAAGATACCTGCATTATTACTGAATGCATTTTGCTGCAATAACAGCATTTATATAGCAGTTAACCGTTAACGCATTGTATTGTGTCAAGTACTGTACATTATTAGTGTATACGTTGTACTGTATTACATTAATATAATTCCATTTCATTCCACGCATTGTATTACCATTGTAAATTGTCAATACCAGTGTGCAGTTTCTTTGTAGAAGGTTAGGGACACTTAATTACACCTCTGTCTTCAAATTACAAGAAAAACACTTGCAAGTTTGCTTATATTGTTTAATAATCTTTGTACCTAACCCATGACTTTTCATTTATAGGCCTCATAATAAAGTTTCTGGTAAACAGAAGAATGCTAATCAAAACATCCATGCCTCGTCATCTGAGAGTCAGAATGTGGGTAGTAGCGTAAATAGCAGTACCTGCACCAGGCATCCAGCCAGTAGTAGTAGTAGTAGTTGCTTCAAGCCACAAGATTATTGAGAACAAAGAGGATGATTGTGGACTGGTTGGCTCACTCCTCCTCTCATTCACAGCAGGATGATGTAGATGCCATCTCGGAGTCTGACACTGTGCCTTAAAGCTAGGGGGTCACAGCATTCCTCCTGCTCCTCCTCCTTGGGGTCTCAGAAAATCATCTCTGTCTTCACTACCCTCTCCTAGTGGGCTGCCTTCTTTTCTCCTAAGAATACACAATAAAACCCCACGAAGATACTCAAGAGAGTCTCCCTGTGGCTAATGAATTGTGTGAGAGCAGTCAGAGTTTGGACTGCCATAAGGAGGAGGTTGAGGGAGAGGTGGGGGACCCCTTGCATAGTTGTGTCGGTGGTAGTGGCACTTGTAGCCGCAGTGGTGGTAGGGGCAGTGGTAGTGACAGTAGCACTTGGGAGAAATAAAGAGCAGGTAATCAGAAGGGGGCCAAGAAGCCCACAGTGACATACAGTATCACAGTCTGATAAGTGGCGGGAAGGGTGCGGCCTATGACGATGATTGTGTTTTGGACAGGCCCAGAGAGCCATATCAGGGTGCTGAGGAGAGGGTGACATTAGAAGAGGAGGTGGTGGCAGTTACAGCAGCAATAATAAGCAGAGGCAACGTACTGCCAGAACCTTCCAATAACTCTTAGGGCCAAATCTTCTATTATGGTCTGCTCAGGACCTGGTGATGCCACTGAAACAGTGGGTGGAGGCTCAAAATGTGCCAGACCTAAGCCAAGCCTGGCTGCTGCTAGCTATATACGAGTATCTACCATCTGACAGTTCTTCTTCACACTGCCGAAAGACAAAAGCATTGCTGTGTGCAAGAACTGCAGGATTAAAATAAGCCATGGAGAGGACGTTCAAACACTAACATAGTCCCCACAACTCTATTGAAGAACATGAAGTGGCATCACCAGATCCTGTGGAAAAATAGAACGGTCTGCTAGTAGAACAATAGTGTCTTCCTTCTCCTAGTCGCTGCTGTATCACTTAGTAGATTCTGGTGCCTTTAGGGAACTGATGGCATGCGTTCAGCCTTGCTGAAAAATACCTGGCCACTATTATTTCTCCGAAAACCCCATCTCTGCCTTTTACTTTCATGTTTCGGAGAACGTGGGCCACTCCTTGCAATTATTGCTGTCCGGAAAGGTGCACGTGACCGGAGCTGCTGTTACTGGAAGGAAAAGTACATGTCTTTCATGACCCACTGGCTCAATGCATGGACATCCTCCCATCCACAAAAGAAGCAGGACAGAGCATTGCTTACACTCTACTGTCCTCCAACATTTGTGTAAAGTGAAGCTTTGAGAAGCCGTGTTAGAGCTGATCAGTTGCTAAAGTGCATCAAGCAGCAAATATCCCACTGGCTGTCTCTACTCCAACCCCAACTGCCCAAGGTGTCCAGCAACAATGGCAGAAACCTTGTGGTTGTGCTGAAGAAGAAGAAAAGAACACATGCTCACTGCATGGTGCACATGATAAATTTAGTGGTGCAACGCTTTTTGAAAAAGCACAATGGCTTTAACAAGCTGTTTGTTAACACCATCAACCATGCGTTTACCCATAGCTATTTATCTGAGTGTCTCTGACATTATTTGCTATTATTGTCATTGCGTTAAGGAGCTTTAAAAAAGAAGAGGGGGGAAGAAAGAGCAAACATTTGTAAAATATCATTTAAAAAGAGAGAACAACAAAATATAAAAAGTCCTATGACACCTCAGAGTTTCATATACTAATTTTCAGGGCAATTAGAGCACATTTGACTTCTCTAGAATCGATTCGGCCACAAATCAAATTTTTTTGAAAGATTTGACGAATCGTACAGGAAACAAATTTCAAGAAGCTCGCTCATCTCTACTTTAAGTGAAAATCAGGCCTATTGATACATCAGTCCTACCCCTAAATAATTTACCCCATCATAAACACTAATCACTAATGTAAATATAATAGCATATCTCTGAATAACTCCACAATATACAAAATACCACTATAGAATGAACAAATAATACATCCACACTACGACCACATATAATTACTACAAAGCCAACATATCCAATAATATCACCCTACAGCAACCATGCAATGGTCACATACCAGTTTTACACTTTTGCTCTGCAGGATATCATCATGCTGTGATACTGGGTCATGAGTAATAAAGGTGACAGAGGTGACGTCTTTTCTGGTTGGAGTCATTTATATTCCAGCCCAGAACATGATGTTGATTCCACCTACCCACAACCAACAGAGTGAGATGCACTAAGGTTAGTGCACGACATGGTGATAGCACCCCACTCAATAATAATGCACCGCACAGTAATAATGTAGCACACAGTAAAAGTGTTCCCTGTACGTCTCCCACAGTAATGGTGCACATTTGGTTCCCCTATAATGACAGTGTCCCCACACACTGCAAAGACACTACCTAGTATTCGTGCCAGCTTAGTGCATTCCACACACCAATGGTGCCCCCTTAGTGCTCCCAAACAATAATGGTGCCCCTTAATGATTTGGCCCTTAGTGTTCCCCACACAGTAATAGTGACCACAATAAATAACAAAACTAGTACTCACCTTTCCCAGTTCCCATGATGAACAGAGCTGTTCAGTTTCTTTAGGCCTGCGGCCTAAGATGCACTATGATGCACTGGGACAGGTTCCCTGTGTGGGCTGACGAAATGGAGTGATATCACCATGCTGGCCTGTACAGAAGTCATGTCTCGATGGATAATAGAGCGTAGGTCTAAAATGGTCTGACAGCTCCCTGCCTCACCATAATATTCACCTGTATCTGCCTCCTCAGGGCAGGGATGCAGTTGAAAGTGATGGCCACCAGGTGATCTGGGGCACTGGGCCACAAATTCAGGCATGCACCCAAAATCAAGGTATGTGCCCCAGATGCTTGGTGCTAGTGCCTAGTGGTGCAAATGACACTCTTCCATAGAAGTCATTAGGTAACCTCTTATGTCCAGTTTCCTGAACATATTAGGCGAGATGGTTGCTCTTATAATCATGTAAATAAAATATAATAAAATAATATGCAAGAGAAAATACAAGCAAAAAGACTTTCACTGTGTTTTTAATGTGGATCTGAATATGCCCTATTACACGTATAGTATGTAAACTGGTCCACTGGGCTATTATGTCAAATATAATGTCCCATTGGGTCTTAGTAGCTAAGTTAGGCTAGTTTCACATCAGCGTTGTGAGATTCGGCAGGTTCCTCCCTGCCGGGTCTCTCTGGATTCGGTATTGCCGGATCTCCGCTGCTCCCCATTATAGTTTAATGGTTCCCGACGGCAATGCAGTGTCTTCTGGCAATGCTGGATCCAGAGAGACCCAGCTTTCCCCTGCAAGAACAGCCTGGGGATCTCACAAGGCTAGTGGGAAGCTAGCCTAAGAATACAGTGGATTTAGTGATGACTCCCCTGCATCTACTGCCCCTTTTACCAGTGATTGACATGCCTGTATAAAAAAATGGAGGTCAAGTCCACTGTATTCACTCTTCAATTAAATGGTCCAGCAGATCTAGCACTATAATATGCTGCATGCCAGTGAAGTATATGGTGGATGACAAATCTGGAGCATCTTTAGACCATCTAGTCAAAGTTTAACCACCTCAGCCCCCAGTGCTTAAACACCCTGAAAGACCAGGCCACTTTTTACACTTCTGACCTACACTACTTTCACCGTTTATTGCTCGGTCATGCAACTTACCACCCAAATGAATTTTACCTCCTTTTCTTCTCACTAATAGAGCTTTCATTTGGTGGTATTTCATTGCTGCTGACATTTTTACTTTTTTTGTTATTAATCGAAATTTAACGATTTTTTTGCAAAAAAATGACATTTTTCACTTTCAGTTGTAAAATTTTGCAAAAAAAAACGACATCCATATATAAATTTTGCTCTAAATTTATTGTTCTACATGTCTTTGATAAAAAAAAAATGTTTGGGTAAAAAAAAAATGGTTTGGGTAAAAGTTATAGCGTTTACAAACTATGGTACAAAAATGTGAATTTCCGCTTTTTGAAGCAGCTCTGACTTTCTGAGCACCTGTCATGTTTCCTGAGGTTCTACAATGCCCAGACAGTACAAACACCCCACAAATGACCCCATTTCGGAAAGTACACACCCTAAGGTATTCGCTGATGGGCATAGTGAGTTCATCGAACTTTTTATTTTTTGTCACAAGTTAGCGGAAAATGATGATTTTTTTTTTTTTTTTTCTTACAAAGTCTCATATTCCACTAACTTGTGACAAAAAATAAAAAGTTCTATGAACTCACTATGCCCATCAGCGAATACCTTGGGGTCTCTTCTTTCCAAAATGGGGTCACTTGTGGGGTAGTTATACTGCCCTGGCATTCTAGGGGCCCAAATGTGTGGTAAGGAGTTTGAAATCAAATTCTGTAAAAAAATGACCTGTGAAATCCGAAAGGTGCTCTTTGGAATATGGGCCCCTTTGCCCACCTAGGCTGCAAAAAAGTGTCACACATCTGGTATCTCCGTACTCAGGAGAAGGTGGGGAATGTGTTTTGGGGTGTCATTTTACATATACCCATGCTGGGTGAGAGAAATATCTTGGCAAAAGACAACTTTTCCCATTTTTTTATACAAAGTTGGCATTTGACCAAGATATTTATCTCACCCAGCATGGGTATATGTAAAAAGACACCCCAAAACACATTCCCCACCTTCTCCTGAGTACGGAGATACCAGATGTGTGACACTTTTTTGCAGCCTAGGTGGGCAAAGGGGCCCATATTCCAAAGAGCACCTTTCGGATTTCACAGGTCATTTTTTACAGAATTTGATTTCAAACTCCTTACCACACATTTGGGCCCCTAGAATGCCAGGGCAGTATAACTACCCCACAAGTGACCCCATTTTGGAAAGAAGACACCCCAAGGTATTCCGTGAGGGGCATGGCGAGTTCCTAGAATTTTTTATTTTTTGTCACAAGTTAGTGGAAAATGATGATTTTTTTTTTTTTCATACAAAGTCTCATATTCCACTAACTTGTGACAAAAAATAAAAACTTCCATGAACTCACTATGCCCATCAGCGAATACCTTGGGGTCTCTTCTTTCCAAAATGGGGTCACTTGTGGGGTAGTTATACTGCCCTGGCATTCTAGGGGCCCAAATGTGTGGTAAGGAGTTTGAAATCAAATTCTGTAAAAAATGACCTGTGAAATCCGAAAGGTGCTCTTTGGAATATGGGCCCCTTTGCCCACCTAGGCTGCAAAAAAGTGTCACACATCTGGTATCTCCGTACTCAGGAGAAGGTGGGGAATGTGTTTTGGGGTGTCATTTTACATATACCCATGCTGGGTGAGAGAAATATCTTGGCAAACGACAACTTTTCCCATTTTTTTATACAAAGTTGGCATTTGACCAAGATATTTATCTCACCCAGCATGGGTATATGTAAAATGACACCCCAAAACACATTCCCCAACTTCTCCTGAGTACGGCGATACCACATGTGTGACACTTTTTTGCAGCCTAGATGCGCAAAGGGGCCCAAATTCATTTTAGGAGGGCATTTTTAGACATTTGGATACCAGACTTCTTCTCACGCTTTGGGGCCCCTAGAATGCCAGGGCAGTATAAATACCCCACATGTGACCCCATTTTGGAAAGAAGACACCCCAAGGTATTCAATGAGGGGCATGGCGAGTTCATAGAAATTTTTTTTTTTTGGCACAAGTTAGCGGAAATTGATATTTTTTATTTTTTTTCTCACAAAGTCTCCCGTTCCGCTAACTTGGGACAAAAATTTCAATCTTTCATGGACTCAATATGCCCCTCACGGAATACCTGGGGGTGTCTTTTTTCCGAAATGGGGTCACATGTGGGGTATTTATACTGCCCTGGCATTCTAGGGGCCCTAAAGCGTGAGAAGAAGTCTGGAATATAAATGTCTAAAAAATTTTACGCATTTGGATTCCGTGAGGGGTATGGGGAGTTCATGTGAGATTTTATTTTTTGACACAAGTTAGTGGAATATGAGACTTTGTAAGAAAAAAAAAATAAAAATTCCGCTAACTTGGGCCAAAAAAATGTCTGAATGGAGCCTTACAGAGGGGTGATCAATGACAGGGGGGTGATCAATGACAGGGGGGGGTGACCAATGACAGGGGGGGGGTGATCAATGACAGGGGGGGTGATCAATGACAGGGGGGGTGATCAATGACAGGGGGGGTGATCAGGGAGTTTATATGGGGTGATAACCACAGTCATTGATCACGCCCGTGTAAGGCTTCATTCAGACGTCCGTATGCGTTTTGCGGATCCGATCCATCTATCAGTGCATCCGTAAAAATCATGCGGACATCTGAATGGAGCTTTACAGGGGGGTAATCAATGACAGGGGTGTAATCAATGACAGGGGGGTGATCAGGGAGTCTATATGGGGTGATAACCACAGTCATTGATCATTCCCCTGTAAGGCTTCATTCAGACGTCCGGATGCGTTTTGCGGATCCGATCCATCTATCAGTGCATCCGTAAAAATCATGCGGACATCTGAATGGAGCTTTACAGGGGGGTAATCAATGACAGGGGTGTAATCAATGACAGGGGGGTGATCAGGGAGTCTATATGGGGTGATAACCACAGTCATTGATCATGCCCCTGTAAGGCTTCATTCAGACGTCCGGATGCGTTTTGCGGATCCGATCCATCTATCAGTGCATCCGTAAAAATCATGCGGACATCTGAATGGAGCTTTACAGGGGGGTAATCAATGACAGGGGTGTAATCAATGACAGGGGGGTGATCAGGGAGTCTATATGGGGTGATAACCACAGTCATTGATCACGCCCCTGTAAGGCTTCATTCAGACGTCCGTATGCGTTTTGCGGATCCGATCCATCTATCAGTGCATCCGTAAAAATCATGCGGACATCTGAATGGAGCTTTACAGGGGGTTGATCAATGACAGGGGGGTGATCAGGGAGTCTATATGGGGTGATAACCACAGTCATTGATCACGCCCCTGTAAGGCTTCATTCAGACGTCCGGATGCGTTTTGCGGATCCGATCCATCTATCAGTGGATCCGTAAAAATCATGCGGACATCTGAATGAAGCTTTACAGGGGGGTAATCAATGACAGGGGGGGTGATCAATGACAGGGGGGTGATCAGGGAGTCTATATGGGGTGATAACCACAGTCATTGATCATGCCCCTGTAAGGCTTCATTCAGACGTCCGGATGCGTTTTGCGGATCCGATCCATCTATCAGTGCATCCGTAAAAATCATGCGGACATCTGAATGGAGCTTTACAGGGGGTTGATCAATGACAGGGGTGTGATCAGGGAGTCTATATGGGGTGATAACCACAGTCATTGATCACGCCCCTGTAAGGCTTCATTCAGACGTCCGGATGCGTTTTGCGGATCCGATCCATCTATCAGTGGATCCGTAAAAATCATGCGGACATCTGAATGGAGCTTTACAGGGGGTTGATCAATGACAGGGGGGTAATCAATGACAGGGGGGTGATCAGGGAGTCTATATGGGGTGATAACCACAGTCATTGATCATGCCCCTGTAAGGCTTCATTCAGACGTCCGGATGCGTTTTGCGGATCCGATCCATCTATCAGTGCATCCGTAAAAATCATGCGGACATCTGAATGAAGCTTTACAGGGGGTTGATCAATGACAGGGGTGTAATCAATGACAGGGGGGTGATCAGGGAGTCTATATGGGGTGATCAGGGGCTAATAAGGGGTTAATAAGTGATGGGGGGGGGGTGTAGTGTAGTGTAGTGGTGCTTGGTGGGACTTTACTGAGCTACCTGTGTCCTCTGGTGGTCGATCCAAACAAAGGGGACCACCAGAGGACCAGGTAGCAGGTATATTAGACGCTGTTATCAAAACAGCGTCTAATATACCTGTTAGGGGTTAAAAAAAAACACATCTCCAGCCTGCCAGCGAACGATCGCCGCTGGCAGGCTGGAGATCAACTCTCTTACCTTCCGTTCCTGTGAGCGCGCGCGCCTGTGTGCGCGCGTTCACAGGAAATCCCGGCTCACGCGAGATGACGCGTATATGCGTCGCTGAGCGCAGGGCTGCCACCTCCGGAACGCGAATCTGCGTACAGCGGTCCGGAGGTGGTTAAGTCACCTATTAGTTGGTTAAATTTGGCCCAGAGCTGTTTGCCAACATTTTGGTGCAACTTAGACCACACCCTTTTAGGTGAAGCCACACCCCTTGCCGAGCTTATCATAAAAGAAGTCTAAGGTGCTTTATAAATGTGGCACTAGGCATGTGCACCAGAATTGTCGTTCAGTTTGAACCAAAGTTCTGGTTCATTTTTATAGTAAATCTTCCCCATTGTATATATCTGAAAACAGCTTTGGAATAGAATAGAATTGAAACAGGACACAAAATGCATCAATCATAATGTGTATGATTTCTCACAATCATGTCCTTGTTACCAATATAACTGCAGAGTAACATATTCCTTTTAAAAGACCTGACCTGAATACGTATTGAAAATGAATGTTAAATTATGTCCCAAACCTTACTATAAGGGTCCATTCACACATCCGTGTGGGTTTTGCGGATCCGCAAAACACGGACAGCGGCAATGTGCGTTCCGCATTTTGCGGACCGCACATTGCCGGCACTAAGAGAATATGCCTATTCTTGTCCGCTATTGCGGACAAGAATAGGACATGTTCTATTTTTTTTTTCAGGATCGGAATTGCAGACCCAGAGGTGCGGGTCCGCAATTCCGGATCGGGGCCGCACGTCGTGCGGCCCCATAGAAATGTATGGGTCCGCAATTCCGTTCCGCAAAATGCGGAATGGAATTGCGGATGTGTGAATGGAGCCTAACAGGCATGCGAAACTTGACCAATAATCTCCCTAACATTGCAGTGTGAACAGGTGTGGCACTAAGGAAACATCTGTCCCAACCTCAATGTTTGTATGAAGACGAGATATAAGATGAATTACAGTCATTTACATAATAGGCCTAGTCAGAGGCAGGGGTGCACAACCCTTTTTTGGTCCGAGGGCCGCATTGTCACATCGCTCTATTTCAAGGGGCCGCAAATAAAAAACATGTCGATCGGCGCTCATTTGCATCAGCGTATTACACAAGTCAATGCAAAGTGATTGGGGAGGAATGATCACTACCACAGTCATTCCGCCTTCATTTAGTTATACTGATTATTGGTAGCCTATCCCTGATTACACAGAGAGATGTGCTGCTGATAATTGTAAACCTTTCATCCTGATAAAATATGCAAATCAGCCGACAAACTAACGATTCCTTGTTTATCGACTGATCAGCGGCACGATTATACCGGCCAGATATAAGATATGAGCGCTCCTATGAACACCTTTTCCCAGCAATTGTCCCGAATATCGTCCTGCAGCATGGCCCCTGAAACCGAAGAGTTATACTTACCTGCTCCCCGCCGCTCTGGTCCTCTGCACTGCCCCATCTTCCGGTCCCCGCGCTGCTTACACATGGTCACATTCACCTCTCCAGCCAATGACTGGCTTCGGTTGTGATGTGACCACAAGCAGCATGTCACTGCTGCAGCCAGTCATTGGATGGAGAGGTGCATGTGACCATGGCCATGCACTGACAGGTGTAAACAGTGCGGGGATCGGCAGATGGAGGCAGAGGGGGCAGCGCAGAGGACCGGAAGGGCAGGGAGCAGGAAGTATGAACTTTTTGTTTCAGGGGCCATGCTGCAGGAACTGGTTAAAAATAATTTTTACCGGAAAAGTGGCGTCATTTCCTTCCATCCTGCCTCCTATTCATAAATCAGCTTTTTCCTTCAGTGCAGAGACCTGCGCTCACTGGTTATTACCGCCTCCTGCCCCCAGTTGTAGGGGCCCTGCAATAACCAGTAAGCACTTTCCTTCACCGCAGATGACGGCGCTCACTGGTTATTACCGCCTCCTGCCGTTATAGGGGCCCTGCAATAACCAGTAAGCGATTTCCTTCACTGCAGAGGACATCGCTTACTGGTTATTACCGCCTCCTGCGTCATAGGGGCCCTGCAATACCCAGTAAGCACTTTCCTTCACCGCAGATGACGGCGCTCACTGATTATTACCACCTCCTATCGTTATAGGGGCCCTGCAATAACCAGTAAGCGATTTCCTTCACTGCAGAGGACATCGCTTACTGGTTATTACCACCTCCTGCCATTATAGGGGCCCTGCAATAACCAGTAAGCACTTTCCTTCACCGCAGATGACGGCGCTCACTGGTTATTACCACCTCTTACTGTTATAGGGGCCCTGCAATGACCAGTAAGCGCTTTCCTTTACTGCAGAGGACGTCGCTTACTGGTTATTACCGCCTCCTGCGTCATAGGGGCCCTGCAATAACCAGTAAGCACTTTAACTTACTAGTGGGGAAGGAGCTCATTGGTTAACCCGGCAGGAGGCGGTAATAACCAGACACTTTTTTTGTGATTTAGCACAAGTGGTTCAAACGGCTGTAACTAACTTATTTGTTGAACTACCAAAATAAATTTTTGCAACTATTTTTTACGTGACGTTAGTAGTTTTATTTGGGGGAAACTGTACAAAACATTTTTAAAAAGTATTTTTTTCAAACTATAGCTCCTTATTCTTTAAATATGCAAACTGACACCAAAATAAATTAGTATAATTAGTTCCCTATTTTGTGTAGACCGTTTTGTCATATAATATGTATAGTTTCAGGTGAATGGGGTGGTAATGGTGATGGTTTTGGTTGGTGTGGGTGTTTTTTCTTTTAAGAATTTTATTCTTTTTTTAACCAAATTTTTTATATATTTCTGCTACATGATATGTCCCCCAAGGGGTAATAAAAAGGACCTTTGAGGGACACTGACCCATTTTTTTTTTTTTGCACCTTTTCTTTTTAACTTTTATTTGTATTTTATTAATATTTTATTGTCTTATTTTTTTTTTATAATTGGTTTATTACTTACATAGTAACATAGTTTATAAGGCCGAAAAAAGACATTTGTCCATCCAGTTCAGCCTGTCATCCTGCAAGTTGATCCAGAGGAAGGCAAAAAAAAAAAAAACTGAGGTAGAAGCCAATTTTCCACACTTTAGGGGAATAACAAATTCCTTCCCAACTCCAATCAGGCAATCAGAATAACTCCCTGGATCAACGACCCCTCTCTAGTAGCTATAGCCTGTAATATTATTACACTCCAGAAATACATCCAGGCCCCTCTTGAATTCCTTTATTGTACTCACCATCACCACCTCCTCAGGCAGAGAGTTCCATAGTCTCACTGCTCTTACTGTAAAGAATCCTTTTCTATGTTTGTGTACAAACCTTCTTTCCTCCAGACGCAGAGGATGTCCCCTCGTCACAGTCCTGGGGATAAATAGCTGATGGGATAGATCTCTGTACTGACCCCTGATCTATTTATACATAGTAATTAGATTTCCCCTCAGTCGTCTTTTTTCTAACGTGAATAGCCCTAATTTTGATAATCTTTCAGGGTACTGTATTTGCCCCATTCCAGTTATTACTTTAGTTGCCCTCCTCTGGACCCTCTCCAGCTCTGCTATGTCTGCCTTGTTCACTGGAGCCCAGAACTGTACATAGTACTCCATGTGTGGTCTATGTTCTTATCACGGGCATCTATGCCCCTTTTGATGCAACCCATTATCTTATTGGCCTTGGCAGCAGCTGCCTGACACTGTTTTTTGCAGCTTAGTTTGCTGTTTATTAAAATTCCTAGATCCTTTTCCATGTCAGTGTTACCGAGTGTTTTACCATTTAGTATGTACAGGTGACTTGCATTATTCCTTCCCATGTGCATAACTTTACATTTGTCAGTGTTAAACCTCATCTGCCACTTATCTGCCCAAGCCTCCAATCTATCCAGATCCCTCTGTAGTAGTATACTGTCCTCTTCAGTGTAAATTACTTTTCACAGTTTAGTGTCATCTGCGAAAATTTATACTTTACTATGCAAGCCTTCTACAAGATCATTAATAAATATATATATATATAAGAGAATAGGGCCCAATACTGACCCCTGAGGTACTCCACTAGGGACAGTGACCCAATCTGAGTATGTACCGTTAATAATCACCCTCTGTTTTCTATCCCTCAGCCAGTTACCTACCCACATACAGACGTTTTCTCCCAGTCTGAGCAATCTCATTTTATATACTAACCTTTTATGTGGTACAGTGTCAAATGCTTTGGAGAAGTCCAGATACACGACATCCATTGATTCGCCGCTGTCAAGTCTAGAACTTACCTTCTCATAGAAACTGATTAAATTAGTTTGGCATGACCGATCCCTCACGAAGCCATGCTGATATGGTGTTATTTGCTCATTTCCGTTGAGATGCTCTAACATAGCATCTCTTATAAAACCTTCAAACAGGTTACCCACAACAGATGTTAAACTTACCGGCCTATAGTTTCCAGGCTCTGTTTTTGGACCCTTTTTGAATACTGGCCCCGCATTTGCTATGCGCTGATCCTGTGGGACATTCCCTATCAGTATAGAGTCTGCAAATATCAGAAATAAGGGTCTGGCTATGACATTACTTAATTCCCTTAGGATACGGGGGTGTATACAATCCTGGCGATTTGTCTATTTTAATCTTTTTAAGTTGTACTTCTTTTAAGTTGTACTTCTTCCTGGGTCAGACAGGACACTTTTAATGGGAAATGTATTTTTACATTCAGAATTTCTTAAAATATATTTTTGCCACATAATATGTCCCCCAAGAGGTCATAAAAACTCTGTTGGGGGACAATGAACAGTCTATTATTTTGCACTTTTTCCTTTTTATTTTTTTGCATTTTATTTATTCGAATTTTTCTTTAAATTCCTTTATTTATTTATTTTTTAGCATTTTATTTATTTTTATTGTTTTTCGAATTTTTTCTTATTTTTAAAATATATTTTTGACACATATGTTGTCCAAATGGTCATAAAAAGACTATGAACACTCTTATTTTGCACTTTTTCCTTTTTAAATTTTTTTGGTATTTTCTTTTATAATATTCAATTTTTTTGCCATATAATATTTTTTTATTATATCATATTATATTTTTTATTTAGTTTTCAAATTTTTCTTTTTATATATTTTTTCCCTTTTTTTAATATATATTTTCCAATAATTTGTCCCCAAGAGATCACTGAAAGACCTTTTGGAGACAATGAGAGACTATTTTACCCAGTTACAGGGGAAACCAGCCTCCTGTGGGGGTTTGTAGAAGGAAGAGCTGATGAGGGTTTCCTGACCCTGCAGCTCTGCACTCCTCTGCCACAAGCCGCTCATCGCGCCGCTCATCTGCCTTCTCCTTGGCTCCCTCACTATCACTTCCAGCGGAGGGCCCGACCTGTTCCTGCTACAGTGCAGGAGCAGGAGATGTCATCCATCGTCGTGTGGCACTACCGGCAGAAACACAGCTGATCGCATGATCAGCTGAGCTTCTGCCCAGGAAGGCGGGGGACGCAAAACTTGGCTCTGGGGGCCGCATGCGGCCCGCGGTCCGTGGGTTGTGCATTCCTGATCTAAGGGGTTATATATCAGAGACTATTTTCTATGCAGCGGAGGAAGGGTTTTAGCAAGAGATAATTGCAGCACATCCTGGAAGATGCAGGTGCTTGATGAGCTGTTGCCCACTCAGAGAAAGGGAGAAAAGTTCTCCAAAAACTAAATGTGGCCTTAACAACCAGAAAAAAAATTTCCTCCTCTGTGTCTTAGCTATTGTAGCTTTTCTTTTTTTTTAATTCAACTTAGCTAAATAAGACCTTGAATTTTTCGGGAAGAGTTGTAGTTTTCTTTTGAACCATTTTGTATTAAATAACTTTTATTATTCTATTTTTAGGGGAAAGATAAAAAAGCAATTTTAACATTATTTTGTGGGATTTACTTTTGCAGTGTTCACTGTGTGGTATAAATAATATAACTTTATTCTGTGAGTCTATACGATTATGATGGCAAATTTATATAGTTTTTATTGTGTAATAATACTTGTATACTAATACTTGTTTTTACAAAATAATCTGTTTTCTGTAGCTGCATTCCAAGATCCAGAACATTTCAAATTTTCTGATGACATAATCGTGTGAGGGCTAGTATATTAGATTTCTCTCTACTGAATTGTTATCGCTATTACTGAAGCATGTAAGGCATTTCTCTAGAGAAGTGATCCGCATATTGTGTGCTATAGGATATGAACAGGAGAGACAGTGTAAAATGGAAATGTCATTGATGTTTGTGTGCGGGGGTACCAGTATTTGGGGAGAATTATTTGACAACACAATCCAGATGCTAGTAAACATCTGTGTCATCATAGCATCAATAAATGGCCTAATTTGGCACAGAGGGTTGATTTGATGGATAAGCGCTCATCTTCTCAGCCCTTTCCTGAAAAAAAAAAAAGACCCCTATATGTGACAGTCAGAGAGCATATCTGGATTGATAGAGGAGAGGGGGATAGGTAACATGCACAGAAGTCCATGATACCTTCCCCTTGGCTTATGGGAGATGATGTTTTTTCTCTCCTCCCTGCAAACTGTCAGCTCTCCCACTGCCGCCCTATCCTCCTACAGTCTGAGATCACAGACAGCTGAAGGGGTGATTGCCTTAACCCTTCATATATCAGGCTCTGTAGAAGCTAGAGATGTGAACCTTGTCTTGTTTGAAATCGGACACTCTAATGTTGAAAAAAGACAATTGAAGCATTAGCTGCTTTAGGTGGGGAGATAGCCTTTAGAAATTGGGTAGGGACTGAAAACAGCTAAAACCTGGTTTTCTAAGGGCTCTATTACACGAGTGGATCCCGTGCGGGTAATCTGCTGCGTGAAAGAGAGCCAAGGCCTGTTCCGGACGGCAGAGACACAGAGCATTAACATGATTGATAATGCTCTGTGCCTCTCTCTGATATTTTTACAAAATCACAGTGAGACAAAGTTGTCACTGTGATTTTGTAGTAAAAAGATCACAGTGAGGCACGGAGCATTATCAATCATGCTAATGCTCAGTGTCTCTGCTGTCCGGAACGGGGCTTGGCTCTCTTTCACGCAGCGGATTACCCGCACGGGATCTGCTCGTGTGAAAGAGCCCTAAAGGTTATATCTCCCAATGTAGAAGAGCTTATCCTGTAATGCACACATCTCTAGTTCCTACAGAGCCTGGGATATAAGAGGATAAAGCAGCCTTCCCTTCTGATTCTGCTGCCAGAGTGAGAGAGGACGAGAGTGAACCTGAACATTATGGTACCGCTTAGATAGCCACCACCATGCACCTGAGGACTTGCATGCATAAGCTTATTTGTAACTGGTGAGGAGACCAAATGTTGAGGACACTGCTGAATAAGCAGTTTATCTTTTCCTGAGGGAGGGTGACTCTGGCCATACATGTGTCAAAGCACATCCCGAAGAAGACAATTTGTTGAGAGGGAACCAGGTTGGATTTCTGAATGTTCATCAACCACTCAAAGTGTTGAAGACTGTCCATGAAAATCATCATACTGGTCAGGTTGGATAATCTGTGGGAGCTTTGATCAATTTGTTGTCCAAGTATAGGATCACAGCGATTCCCCTCGAATAAAGGAGAACCAAGAGCAAGGTGAGCACCTTGGTGAATGTCCTTGGTACTATTGCTAGACCAAACAGCAGGACCACAAATTGGAATTGGAGGGGTTCCACTGTCAATCTCAGGTACTTCCACGCTACTGCAGTGTATATTATAGTTACTAACATATGTACATTCAGCAATCACTTTATTGACTCTGGTACTTTTGGGGGACTGAGTGAGTTGCTGTTTTATCTATACTCTGCAGTGCCAATTGTAGGTTATAGTTGCGCTATATATTTATTTGTTGTATACGTCCTTTGCAGCATGTAAGGGACCAGACACATTTGCCCAGTGGCAGCATTTAACCCCATTTTAGGCTACTTTCACACTAGCGTTCGGGTGTCCGCTCGGGCGCTCCGTTTGAAGGGGCTCACGAGCGGCCCCGAACGCATCCGTCTGGCCCCAATGCATTCTCAGTGGAGGCGGATCCACTGAGAATGCATCCGCCTGCATCCGCCTCAGTGAGCGGACACCTGAACGCTGCTTGCAGCGTTCGGGTGTCCGCCTGGCCGTGCGGAGGCGAGCGGATCCGTCCAGACTTACAATGTAAGTCAATGGGGGCGGATCCGCTTGAAGATGACACCATATGGCTCAATCTTCAAGCGGATCCGTTCCCCATTGACTTACAATGTAAAGTCTGAACGGATCCGCTCAGACAACTTTCACACTTAGAAAATTTTCTAAGTTTTAATGCAGACGCATCCGTTCTGAACGGATGCGAACGTCTGCATTATCGGAGCGGATCCGTCTGATGACACATCAGACGGATCCGCTCCGAACGCTAGTGTGAAAGTAGCCTTAATATTATATGGTTGGGTCATTTTTTCTCGATTATACATGCGCCTCTTCACAATTCAATGTTATATGGTATATTACCTTTTTTGAGGCATCACTGTATGTTACAGACAGGCATTTGGATATAGACATTGTGGTTTTGGTTGTTCTGGTCATCACTCAGTGAGCTCCCACCTGTAGCAGTAATGTGCTGTGTTTTACCATGCCCCTTCTTTCACCTATTTGTAATGTATTGTCCAATTGAATAAAGATTTATATTTTAACATTGAGATTATATTTTTCATATGTTGGGGCTAATAGCAGTCTTTGTAGGTAGTATCGTTTGATATAGCTAGGACCACTCATTTAAGGCCTCACGCACATGACCGTTGTTTTGGTCTGCATCCGAGCCGCAGTATTTGCGGCTTGGATGTGGACCCATTCACTTCAATGGGTCCACAAAAGATGCGGACAGCACTCCATGTGCTGTCCGCATCCGTTGCTCCGTTCCGTGGTCTGCAAAAAAATATATAACCTGTCCTATTTTTGTCTGTTTTGCGGACAATAATAGGCAGTTATATTAATGGCTGTCTGCACCATTCCAAAAATTGCAGAACGCACACGACGCCATCCGTGTTTTGCGGATCCACAATTTGCGCACCGCAAAACACATGACGGTCATGTGCATGTAGTCTTATTGTGATGTTTTGAGGTTCTTATTGGTTATTTGATTAACCTCTGGTGTGAGACATAGATTGGGATGTAGAGGTACGCATCCTGTATGTCTACACACAATGTGAACTTTCCCATTTCTGTGGAAGCTATTACCAATCTCAGGAACTCCATATGAAAATGTTTTGCTCAGACACTCTTGTTGAGGATCCTGAGATCTAACACAGGACGAACGATACCATACTTTTTGGAGACGGTGAACAGGTCTGAAAAAAATCCTTGGAATATCTTGTGAAAAGGAACTGGGCATGTAGAACCTGGATGGCTTGACCATGAGGGACAAGGCTTATAGGATACATTCCTTTTTTTGGTCCTGAAGGGCCTTACACTCTGTCACCCTTGATTGGATAGCACTGAA
Source organism: Bufo bufo (assembly GCF_905171765.1). Classification (NCBI taxonomy): domain Eukaryota; kingdom Metazoa; phylum Chordata; class Amphibia; order Anura; family Bufonidae; genus Bufo; species Bufo bufo. The sequence goes on from NC_053389.1 coordinate 480,559,745, forward strand.
AGATGCAAAAGTAAGGTCTGGTTCTTTTGGAGCGGTTGGAGTGAGGTGACTGCAGGTAAGTGCTGTTTACCCCAGGAGTGTCCGAGATAATCTCATCCAGCTTCTTACCAAAATTGCGAGCACCAGAGAAAGGGAGGGCTGTAAAGGCTTTCTTAGAAGCCTTATCTGCCTCCCAACATGAAAGCCACAGAGTCCCACAAATGGCCACCAGCAATGATGAGGGATACACCATTAATCTGGTGGCATCCAGAGAGGCTTCATAGATGTAGGAGTTGGTGTGGAAAATCTGCAGCGTGATATCTACCAGCGCCTCAGCGGATTCCTCCTCCAAGATACCTGTGCGAAGGCAAGAGGCCCATTCGGCCATGGCCTTACTAACCCTGGTGGAGGCAAATATTGGGCATAGGCCTGACCCAACCACCTCAAATGAGGATTTGGAGAAAGCTTCTAGGTTTCTATCCTTTTCGTTGGAGAAGCAAGCTGCATCCGCCATGGGCAGTGTTATATGTTTGCCATGCAGGAAACTGGTTTGTCCACGATGGAGGAAGAGGGCCATTTTTTTACTAGATCCTCAGAAAAGGGGTAATGGATTTCTAGGTGTTTAGGCATAGCAAAATGTCAACCTTTCCAGCCAGAGAGTTATCACTATGTTATCCGTGGTGTTAAATAGGACTGCAGATGATATCTGCTACATAATCTGTACTCAGAAAGCTAGGTAATACTACTATATTACTATATTACAGTTCATATTTTAGTTATTTCTATCAGTTATTGTGAGCCGCCAACACAGAGATTAGGTATAATGAAAAGATCTGCTCCTGTTCTGTGTTTTAGACCCGCACCTGGTTTTGGCTCATAATAACTGATGGAAATAACTGACCAAATAACTGAAGTGTGAACTCAGCCTTATCTGCACTCAGGGAATTGTCACTGTTATCTGTGGTGTTACAAAGGACTGCTGATAACATCTACTACATTAGCTGTACTCAGAGAGTTATCACTGTATTATCTGTGGTGTGTAGGGATTTTCTCTGGTAGGCAGGGTAAGGCTACTTTCACACTAGTGTTCGGGGTTCCGCTTGTGAGTTCCGTTTAAAGGCTCTCACAAGCGGCCCCGAACGGATCCGTACGGCCCCAATGCATTCTGAGTGGATGCGGATCCGCTCAGAATGCCTCAGTCTGGCACCGTTTGACCTCCGTTCTGCTCAGCAGGCGGACACCCGAACGCAGCTTGCAGCGTTCGGGTGTCCGCCTGGCCGTGCGGAGCCAAACGGATCCGTCCAGACTTACAATGTAAGTCAATGGGGACGGATCCGTTTGAAGTTGACACAATATGGTGCAATTTCAAACGGATCCGTTCCCATTGACTTTCAATGTAAAGTCTGGACGGATCCGTCTGACTAACTTTCAGACTTAGAATTTTTTCTGAAAGATAATGCAGACGGATCCGTTCTGAACGGATCCCATCGTTTACATTATAGGAGCGGATCCGTCTGTGCAGACACCAGACGGATCCGCTCCGAACGCAAGTGTGAAAGTAGCCTAAGCGGACGCAATACAGAGACAAGACCACAGTTGAAAAAACAAAAGTCCAGTTTTTATTCACACAGAAAAGGCAGAAAAGAAAAAAAACAATGCTTTACAGAGTCCTGGTGTTAGTTCACACAGCAAGAGCTCCCAAAATAACATAAATCACCTGGCAGACCACAGCAGGCTTTAGGGCGGCTGACTACCAGCAGGCGGCTCTCATGCAGCTCTCAGCCTTGCAGTATGGCAGATCTCCTCAGCTCCCAAAAACACAGCGCTTCCACATCTCCACGATCACTTGGAGGAACATACCACACCCAGCTGAGCTGCTGGCTGGGTTTTTTAAACCCCAGCCCAAAACCTGGCCTGGAACGTGGGCAACAGCCACCCATCCTGCTCTTTGGCTGCTCCCAATAAGAACCGGCCCGGATTGGCTTTACAGCCACACTAAGGAAAACAGTGTCAGCGAGCACTAGCTGCCGCTGACACACAAAATTACCGGTTCTTATCTCACCGAGGCCAGGAACCTCAGTGACACGTACCTTTCGTCAATGACGGACCCTGGCGCCTTCCTACAGGTGTTACATGTGAACCTGTGCATGGGAGCATCCCTGTGTGTGGTAAACGAATGGGAGCGCAGGGGCGTAGCTAAAGGCTCATGGGCCCTGGTGCAAGAGTTCAGCTTGGGCCCCCCTTCCGTCAGTGCTCTATGGCCAGGGGCAGGGAAGCACATAGGCTTCGTGCTGCCTGAGGCAAAAATTGAAATGCCACCCCCCCATGCCAAATTCTTGACCTAACTCCTTCCCTCCAGTCAGAGGTGTAACCTGACCAGCATGCACTTTCTATAATACTGGTGTCTTCTTATGTGGCACAAGTCTTTTTGGGCCCCCTCAGGCTCCTGGGCCCGGTAGTGACTGCTACCTCTGCACCCCCTATAGCTACGCCCCTGGGAGCGCCCATGTTTGTGGAGTGTATGCTGGGGTGGAGGGGGGCCCACACCGCTCATAAAACCTGGGACCCATGGTACCCTTAATCTGCCCCTGTAATAAAGAGTTTAGCTATAAAGAGTGTTTAGGAAAGTACAGATAAGGGCTATAGCCCAAGCCGTTAGAGCTGCTGTCTGATGGAGTCACTGTGAGGAGAAAGCAAAAGTCTGCAAATGCGCTGAAAGCTGTAGAGGCAAACTGTTGCAGTTTTTTTTTTAATAAAGACCAATTGAAAACATGATTTTAGCCCAAAAATGAGTAGAATGCAATGATAAGAAAAATGCCCCCAAAGGTATCCATAGCCTTTAAGCGTACCAAAGTGTATCGGTTTCGCTGTCACTCTTATGTTCTATATCAGGGGTGGGCAATTATTTTTTCGATGGGGCCACATGAGAAACTGAAAATATTTTGGAGGGCCGGGCCAAAAGGCTAAACTCAATACTGCATAAAATCACCGCGTCCTGGCACAGGCGGGCGTGATGACATCATCATGCCTGCCTGCGCTGGGATTTCACTACCAAATAGACCTCAGGCCTGTAGCCTATGACAAGTCTTGTCGCCATCTGCAAATTTTAAGGCGCATTGGCGACCATTTTGGTCGCCATCTGGAGCGCTGTATTGCATCAGTGACATGAACACTCTCCACATATAATGTTATATTACATCAGTGACATCACCGCTGTCCACATATAGGCGATATATTACATCAGTGACATCACCGCTCTCCACATATATGTGATGAGCGGTGATGTCACTGATGTAATGTATTACTTACCGGTATATGTGGACAGCAGTGATGTCACTGATGTAATATATTACTTATGTGTGGAGAGTGGTGATGTCACTGATGTAATATATCACTTATAAGTAATATATTACATCTGTGACATCACCGCTCTCCACATATAAGAGGCATATTACATCAGTGACGTCATCCCTTGGCGCTGGGGTGCGCAGCCAGGGCCGGCCTTAGGTGTTCAGGCGCCCTGTGTGAGCTAACCTTGTGGTAGTGTTACCTGCAGTCCTATGTAAAACCACAGATAACACTAGTGCTAAATAATGTAGTAGTGTTACCTGCAGTCCTATGTAAAACCACAGATAACACTAGTGTAGATCATGTGGAAGTGTTACCTTCGTCCTTAGTGTGCCTCCCTGTGTCTATCGCACAGACTCCATGCTGGCGCTGCCTCCTCTTCCATCTTCTTCCCCGCACAGAACGTTCTGAAGCAGCTGCGTCAAGACATAGGAACACTGTGGGCAAGGTGATACACACAGGGAGAGACATACACACAGGGACGGGGACACACACAAAGGGACAGACACACTCACACACACACAAAGGGACGGACAGACACACACGGACGGACACACACAGGGACGGGGACACACACACAAAGGGACAAACACACACACACAGGGATGGACACACACACACACACACACAGGGACAAACACACACAGGGATAGACACACACACACAAAGGGACAGACACACACACAGGGACGGACACACACACACAAAGGGACAGACACACACACACAGGGACGGACACACACACACTGGCACACTCAACATCAGCAGCAAGTCCAACCCTTAATGACCCCCACAATCCCTGGGGGGGGGGGGGGTGATGTAGTAGCAGGCAGGAAAGCACACACTGTCCCCCTGTCCTATATGAGCCCCCCCCACCCCCACCAAATACCTGTAAGTTCTGTTAGTTGCTTGGCTTTGGCTGTGGCTGCTGGCTGGGGCTCCGCCTCCTTCCTCTTTCTGCCTGTGCGGCAGCTGCATCACGCTCCAGCAGCCACTGGTCTGCTCTGTTAAAGAGACAGGCAGGCCAGGCAGCAGAGCGGAGCGCAGAGCGGCCGCGGGCCCCGCCCCCTCCTCACTCCGGACAGTGACTCCGTGCTGTTACAGGGCCGGCGGCGGCGGCGGCAACAAAAATGCCGGGGGCCGGATTAAAAGGTCCGCCGGGCCGTATACGGCCCGCGGGCCGTAGTTTGCCCAGGTCTGTTCTATATAATATCTACTCAGTAATGCAAATCTGAATAGCCATCAGGTACCATATTACATGCTCTGAAAATACACCCTCTGTACTAAAAATATAGCACTATGAAAAAGTCTTCTTTCCCATTACCATGGAGAGTTCACAGCCTCTGTATTTTGCAGCTGTTACACTTTCACATCCTATATGTTCCCGTCAAACATCTTGCTCAAGCACAGATCACACTACTACATTGTTAGCCCTATTTAGTAACACCACTGACAGTAAAAGTCTGGCTTTACATCATTTAGCTTGACAGACTAAGGAAATCATTTTTTGCTCAAAGATACATGCCACTTCAAATGAAAATAATTGAATATAATAAGTACCAATGTCATTACGAATATTTTGGAACAGCTGTGTTTTATGATGTACATCCAAAAAGACAGTCACAGTCTTTAATATACAGTACTCTGTTAATGACTGAAAGAAATTGTTACTGGCAGGTAGACCACAGACACTGCAAAGCATTAAAGGTGGGGTCTACAAATGACAATCAGTGCCCATAAGAATACAATGAATTACTTCAAAATCACTATGATTAGGCAACAGACGATCAAAAACTTGAACTATAAAAGGATGAGGGGGGTGCTAGGCTGAGAATCTAACTCCTGAACCCAAAGTAAGTGATCTTCACCACTGTTCTCAGTGCCTCCAAGTGCTAAACCCTGTTGACAAATTGTAGCCTCTTACATCCAGCTCTGTACTCACCCTGTTCGCTGCTGCTTTCAGTTTCTGCTGAGCAATTATTAGCAACAAGCTGACATTATGTAGAGGAAGGTGTGCTTCGCTCCTCTTTTTTGGATGCCATTAGGGTAGAGGCATGGAAGAGGTTTTTTTTTTAATAAAGTTGACAATGGAACAAGCAGTAGTGGTGTTTTCTCATTTTTTTTATTAATTTATATTTATTTTCACAATAATACAAAAAGAAAAACAAAAACAAATGAAGAATTGTTCATAATAAATAGAATACAGAATACTCTAACCAACCCATCCCACCCTAATAAGGGATAAAAGGAGAACCATTAAATCCAGGGAGGCAATTCCAGCATGATTTTATTTATTTTTTTACTTTATTTCTATAGGAATATAACCTAGATAATATATGAGAAGTATTCAGGATTCTATTCGAGATTATTAATAAACAGGCTTAAAAAATATTTTCATAATTGAGGTAATTTCTCTTTAGGATACTTTCACACTAGCGTTATTCTTTTCTGGTATTGAAATTCGGTAAATGGTCTCAATACCGGAAAAAAACGCTTCAGTTTTGTCCCAATGCATTCTGAATGGAAAGCAATCCGTTCAGTATGCATCAGGATGTCTTCCGTTCCGTCCCTTGTACGGTATTTGACCGGACAAAATAGTAGCAGAAAAAAATGATATACATTTGTATACGGATTTCCTGATCTGGCAGGCAGTTCCGTCAACGGAACTGCCTGCCGGATTCTTCTAACGCTAGTGTGAAAGTACCCTTAGAATAGTTAATATCAGGCTTATGCACAAGAATTGCAGTAATAGGATTGAGAAGCTATTGCGTAACATACCATTTACTAATAATGTCATATACCTGCATCCAGTATTCAAAAATAGCAGGACATAACCAAAGGACTTGAAAAAAATGGGGCTTACAATCTAAGTTTCCTATCAGTATGTCTTTGGAGTGTGAGAGGAACAAACATGGGAAGAACATACAAATTCCATAAAGATGTTGTCCTTGGTTGGAATTGAACCTAGGACCTGAGTGCTAACCACTGAGCCACCATGTTGCTCATAGAGGGAGGTAAGGAACCTGTAATAAAAGAATTATTGATAAAATCCACTAATTTAGGTATCAGAATTGGGACATATGGAAAGCCATCAGAACCCAGTGAAGAGTTCCCAGCAATTTTCTTAAAAAGCCTGGTTAACTTCATAAACAGTAATGGGTGCATTAAGAGCCTCTCTCTGTACATCAGAGATAACTGGAAATGTAATGTTAGAAAATATCTATCCTCTTCCCCATAGACCACCAAGGACCTATGTATATCTAAATAATAGGAATAGAACTCCCCCTGAATGATCTCAAATGTATTATTAGTCTGACCGTCCTTTAGTCTAATTAAAGGGGTTGCCAGGCTTTTTCTATTGATGACCTATGTGAGGGTTAAGACTCCATGTTGTGTCCTCAGCCTCCATGTTTCTATTTCATACTGCCATTTTACATTAATGAACTGTGAGCTTCTTGTGGAAAGTTACTATAACTTCAAGGTCACTCCTTGCCCCCACCAACGCTCGTTAGAAAGGAATCTTAACAACCGTCAGGAGTATTAACATGTGGCTAGCACCCACAGTTAAGATTAAGGAGACGATCTAGGCATATAGCCAAGAGATGCTCACTTCAGATTGTGTTTTTAATGAGTTAATGATGTAAATGTTTAACTACGTCTTCAGTTGGAAATTATCCAGAAATTTGCTTTATAACTCTGCTTTCTTTCAATAAAGTTTAGAAACTCTTGATACACAGCTCTATGCCTGTGTTGGTTTTTCTCTATGGATGTCCATAACTTCTAATTCAGAGTCCACCGCTCATCCGGCATTGGGGTTTTTGCCCTAACAGAAACTGGTGCCCAAAACGTGGGGCACGACTAAGTCCTTCCTGCTGAGACCCCTGACGTCTGGACGTGCCATACCGGGACAAACAGACGAAAATCAGCGCTGAGGTAAGAGCTTTTTCTTAGTAGTCTGTACCTCCCTGTCTGGCATTTGTATTGCTTGAGGGTACGGCAGAGTGTAAGGTAACTTTACAGTCGTGCGTAATTTATGTTTAAGAATCTGTGACCCTGATAAAGGGCTAGCAGATAAGCGCATGAGTGGTGGATGAATTTAAACCAGGATTTTAGCTGGGAGTTGCTTGGGATTGTTCTGGGGCCAGCTGTTTACATTTTTTCTTGTGTGTGTAAAATCTGGAAGGAAGCTAGGGGAAGGGGCCAGAAGCCCAGAGAAGCTTTGGCTTTAAAGTAACACAGTAGGTACACCTGGAAGGACAGGGTGGGAAAGCCAATGTGGGTGAAAATAGATGTCTAAGGTTCCCCCTAGTAAGCAGATTCAGGAATAGACAATGGGTAATCAGAACAGTGTTCCCGAAGAGTATGAGACAGCTAAACAACTGGTAGGAAAGACAGGTGGCAAAGATGCATTAAAGAAAGTGTTGGAAAAAGCAGGTATGAAGCATGAAAACATTGATTTAGAGGTTTAGGAAAGGTTCAAGCACACCCACAGTGGATGGATTAAGGATCAGGCATCTGAAGATGTAGTTAACATCTGTATTAAGGTAGCAAGAGAGATAGAAACCGAAGGTTGGAAGCCACAAGTTTACAGGGGAAAGTTGTACTACAAACCCCCTGAAGAGGAAACTGAAAAGGTTTAATCTGGTGGTCCACCACTTTCTAATCCTCCAAGGGCGCATGCCTCTCCCACGGCCCCTGCACAGGGATCGGAGGGATGGATATGCAGGACCTGCGGGAATCAGAATTCAGATTGGACTGAAACCTGCAGAGTGTGTGGTGCCCCCAGATACCGCACTCGATTATATCCAGTGTTATTGAGAACAGGGATTATATCACAGGTCCTTTAGGCACCTGCAGCCGCCGATGGAGCTGGTGGTGGAGATGGCCAAGACGGCCAACAGGCAGCACTATCTCCTCAGGCTCCCCATTATTTTCAACAGCACTTTATACAGTATGTTCCATAAAGTCCTAAGGACCAACTGGGACTACTGTCAAGGATACCTGACCCACTGACAAGACCCAAGCCCACATCCCGAATGTTACATCAGATACAGGCCTCTTACAGAGCAACATGGGTAGGGATTGGGATGCATCAGGATGTCTTCAGTTCAGTCACTGAACGATGTTTTGGATGGAGGAAATACCGCAGCATGCTGCGGTATTATCTCCGTCCAAAATTCCGGATCAGTTGCCGGAATGCCGGATCCTGCATTAATTTACGTAGAAATGTATTAGTGCCAGATCCGGCATTAAAAATACTGCAATGCCGGATCAGTCCTTCTGGTCTGCGTATGCGCAGACCGGTAAAAATGTGAAAAAAATAGTCAGGTCCATAAATATTGGGACATCGACACAATGGATTTGAAATGAAACAAACAAGATGTGCTTTAACTGCAGACTGTTAGCTTTAATTTGAGGGTATTTACATCCAAATCAGGTGAACGGTGTAGGAATTACAGCAGTTTGCATATGTGCCTCCCACTTGTTAAGGGACCAAAAGTAATGGGACATAATAATAATCATAAATAAAACTTTCACTTTTTAATACTTGGTTGCAAATCCTTTGCAGTCAATTACAGCCTGAAGTCTGGAACGCATAGACATCACCAGACGCTGGGTTTCCTCCCTGGTGATGCTCTGCCAGGCCTCTACTGCAACGGTCTTCAGTTCCTGCTTGTTCTTGGGGCATTTTCCCTTCAGTTTTGTCTTCAGCAAGTGAAATGCATGCTCAGTCGGATTCAGGTCAGCTGATTGACTTGGCCATTGCATAACATTCCACTTCTTTCCCTTAAAAAACTCTTTGGTTGCTTTTGCAGTATGCTTTGGGTCATTGTCCACCTGCACTGTGAAGCGCCATCCAATGAGTTCTGAAGCATTTGGCTGAATGTCAGCAGATAATATTGCCCGAAACACTTCAGAATTCATCCTGCTGCTTTTGTCAGCAGTCTGTCACGACCATGGTCATGGTCGTGACCCAGGATCCGCATGCAGTTGCCTGCGGTTTGGTTTTATTGTCAACCACATGGTGAGGGCTGCTGGTATGTTGCCTCATGTGTGGTTGCCGCTGGTAACATGGTTGTACTTGGCAGTATAGCAGCCTGAGCTGTTGCTGGGCAGCTTGCTGTCAAGTGCATGCGGTAACTCCTGGTTGTGTGTGTTTGTGTATGTTATGCACTTTGTATGTCTGGTGTGCACGAGGTTTATGTAGGTGTGCACTGTGACACTTCCCTTCACTGTGGCTGCCCGTGGCAACGTTTGGTATGGTGTACATGTGGTGGCAGTGTCCCGGCCTTCAGGCTGACTCCCAGGACATGGTTGCCACGCATGTCGTTGCCTGCGGTAACAGCTGCAGTGTGATGTTCATTTGGACACTTTCTCCTTTAAGTGGTTGTCTTCCCTTTCCTGGTGTGAGAAGGGTTAATTCCCTTCTGTGTGTGTGAGCACTGGGTGTGTCTGTGTGGGTGTGGCTACATGGGCTATAAAGCCTCAGTTGAGACCTGAAGTCTGAGGGGTACTCCAGCCTTGTGTGTAAGCTGGAGGCACCCTCCTGGTTTATGCCATCTGCCACTGAGAGCCACCCTTGTGGTCATAAATCTTGTTTGATGTGATGAAGATGTGTCTGTTGTATGTTTCCTATTGCAGCTTATGGTCCTGGGTTCCTGTGTGTTGTGTCCGTTTCTGTGTTAGGACAGCAGCACTTGCGCATGGGTTCCAGGCTTTGTGTCTGTGGCAGGTAGGTGTTGTGCTTATGGCATTTACCTGCCACTGCCATGAGTTGTATATGTTCCCCTTTATTGTAGCCTGTGAGACTCCTGTTCCTCCGTGTCTAGGAGGAACAGGTCGTCTTACCCTGCTCCTAGCGTTAGGGATCTGCGGAGGGTTACTAGGGATCCGAGGTTCCGGAGCATGAGCCCTCCTACCTTCAAGGTCGGATCATGCAGCTAGGAGTCAGGGTCAGATTAGGGATGCGTTAGGAGGTGACCTGCTCCCTAATTCTGTGCTCCTGGCCAAGCAGCGACCACCATCTTCCGTCATCGCACGGCTGAGGGTTTTCCCCATCCTCAGCCGTGACACAGTCACATCATCAATAAATACAAGAGAACCAGTTCCATTGGCAGCCATACATGCCCACGCCTTGACACTACCACCACCATGCTTCACTGGTAAGGTGGCATGCTTAGGATCATGAGCAGTTCCCTTTCCTTCTCCATACTCTTCTCTTCCCATCACTCTGGTACAAGTTGGTCTTGGTCTCATCTGTCCATAGGTTGTTGTTCCAGAACTATGAGGGCTTTTTTAGATGTTGTTTGGCAAACTCTAATCTGGCCTTACTGTTTTTGAGGCTCACCAATGGTTTACATCTTGTGGTGAACCCTCTGTATTCACTCTGGTGGTCTTCTCTTGATTGTTGACTTTGACACACATACACCTACCTCCTGGAGAGTGTTCTTAATCCAGCCAACTGTTGTGAAGGGTGTTTTCTGCACCAGGGAAAGAATTATTCAGTCATCCACCACAATTGTTTTCCGTGGTCTTCCGGGTCTTTTGGTGTTGCTGAGCTCACCGATGCGTTCCTTCTTTTTAAGAGTGTTCCAAACAGTTGTGTTGGCCACGCCTAATGATTTTGCTATCTCTCTGATGGGTTTGTTTTGTTTTTTTCAGCCTAATGATGACTTGCTTCACTGATAGTGACAGCTCTTTAGATCTCATCTTGAGAGTTGACAGCAACAGATTCCAAATGCAAATAGCACACTTGAAATGAACTCTGGACCTTTTATGTGCTCATTGTAATTGGGATAATGAGGGAATAACACACACCTGGCCATCGAACAGCTGAGAAGCCAATTGTCCCATTACTTTTGGTTCCTTAACAAGTGGGAGGCACATATGCAAACTGTTGTAATTCCTACTCCGTTCACCTGATTTGGATGTAAATACCCTCAAATTAAAGCTGACAGTCTGCAGTTAAAGCACATCTTGTTTGTTTCATTTCAAATCCATTGTGGTGGTGTATAGAGCCAAAAATGTTACAATTGTGTCGATGTCCCAATATTTATGGACCTGACTGTATATAACCGATCCGTTTCTCCGGCTAACATCCGGAGAGATGGATCCGTTCTTACAATGCATTTGTAAGATGGATCCGAATCTGGATCCATCTACAAATGCTGTCCGTTTTCATGCAGCTTGACGGATTCGGCAGGCAGTTCCGGTGATGGAACTGCTTGCAGGATCACTCTGTGTGAAAGTAGCCTAACCCTGATGTTGAGTATTTTGTAGATGGAAGCAGGTTTATGGGAGAAGATGGCCGGTTCCACACTGGATATGCTGTGGTTACACAGCATGAGGAAGCCGTTGCTGAACCACTCCCTCCGCACATGTCTGCGCAAGAGTTGAAGGCACTCACTGAGGCGTGTAAAATGGCCGAAGGGAAGAAGGTGAACATCTACACGAACTCCAGGTATGCTTTTGGTATTGCACATGACTGTGGACCCAAATGGTGGGCTAGAGACTTTTTGACTTCTGCAAGTAAGCCCATTAAAAACAAAGACTCTGTGTGTGAACTAATGAACTCTTTACTGTTGCCAGAAGTTGCTATTGTGAAAGTAAAGGCTCACACAAGGTGTATTACGGCAGAGGTAAAAGGCAATTACAGATCTGATAAGGCAGCCACGCTAGCTGTGCTCCGGCTACTGAATGCTGATGCCACCCCGGTAAGAGCCTTAAAACCTGTGAATATATCCAAAGACACTCTGATCAAATTGTCTGAGCAGGCCCCACCTCAAGAAAAAGAACTATGGACTAAACAAGAGGCTGGGCTAGATCACCAAGGACTATGGGGAAACAAAGACAGAATTTGTCTACCACGCCCTCGGTACCCAGCTATGGCTCAGGAGGCCCATGGGCCTACACATCTGTTGAAAGGTGCAATGGTGTGGTAAATGAAGGGTGGATTGCTCCAGGGTTTTCTGCAGTAGCTGCTCGATTTGTACAAGGATGTATGGTCTATGCATTGAACAACCCCGGCCAAGTGGTGAAGACTCCAAGCAAGCACACTACTAGGCCATTTTACCCGTTCCAGAGACTGCAGATAGACTATATACAACTGCCTAAGGTAGGAGTATATGAGTTTGTTCTTGTGTGTGTTGATCTCTTTTCAGGGCGGCCGAAAGCTTATCCTGTGTCTAAGGCAAATGAAAAGAAATACTGCAAAGAAACTGGTCAGTGAACTGATATGCAGGTATGGTGTCTCTGAAGTTATTGAGTCAGATAGAGGTTCCCACTTTACAGGTGAAGTGATGAGAGAGGTTATGCAAGCCTTCCATACAGCGTACCACCCACAAAACAGCGGCACGCTTTAACGGGACAATAAAACTGAAAATTCAGAAATCCATGCAGGAAACAGGTAGACCATGGACAGAGTGTTTGCCTATAGCCTTATATTCCATAAGAACCACCCAGAACAAGAAGACAGGGTTGTCCCCCTTTTGAGGTATTGTTCGGCAGTGCTCCAAGGCTAGGATTGTATTTTATTCAACAGTTGCAGACTGATAGAATGGTCAGTTACATGAAGGCCCTTACTGAAAGGTTAGATCACACTCATAAACAAGTGTTTGCTTCCATTCCAGACCCTGATTCAGTAGAAGGCACACACAGTCTTCAGCCTGGAGATTGGGCGGTGAAAAGAGGCACGTGAGGAAAACATATGAGCCCAGATTTGATGGTCCCTTCCAAGTCCTGTTGAAAACTGCAACCTCTGTAAGGGTGTAAGGAAAGCCTAACTGGATTCCCGCCTCACATTGCAAAAAAGGTGCCCAACCCTGAGAATGGAGATCCTTGTACTGCTACTCCTGGGTCTGAGCATTCAAGCTCTACATTTGTGAACCTAAAAAGTGACTGGGTCAATGCCGTTATTAGGCATCATCAGGTCATGTTAAAAAAACATGACAGATGCGGACAATTATAAAAACTGTTGGATCTGTACTCACATTCCAGTGAGTTCAAAGACTATGCCTTATTTAGCGATTCCGGTACCATGGTTAGAACTTGCTGACATAAATTGTAGAGACTGCTTATCTATTTGAAGACCAGAAAATGAAAATTTTAAGTTTAACTCTACTGACTACCTAGATGACCAAATATGGGATGTGTTAGGCCTTGTAAACCAAACTTATGATGTACAATCTCAGTTAATCATAGTTACTAACCAGCATACTCTAGTTTTAGACTACCTTACTGCTAAGGAAGGAGGAATGTGTGAAATAATAGGATCTGCTTGTTGTCATTATATAGATCCACAAGGTAACCTTCAAGTAAGAGCAGGTATCGAAAAGATGAAAGAAATGAGAGATAAATGGCTGGATGCACACAGTGCTGATAAGGACTCTTGGCAGTCAGATACCTTCTCTTTCTTGAATCCAGCAAACTGGTTTAAAAATGTTGGTGGGTGGCTTATGGGTATAGTACAGGGAATAATACAGATTTTGTTGATTGTTGCACTCATGTACATTGTAATTAAGCTCACATTCATATGCTTGAGTAGAGTGTGTAACAAGAACAAAGGTAGAAAAGACTATGAGACATGTTGAGATGATCCCTCACACAGGTGCAGATATGCAGAATTTGGGAAACCAGCAGCAAGGGGAATGTCCGGCTGAAGTATGTGTAGCTGACACCTGTTGTTAGTGAATATCTCAAAATGGGGAAATTGTGAGGGTTAAGACTCCATGTTGTGTCCTCAGCCTCCATGTTTGTATTTCATACTGCCATTTTACATTAATGAACTGTGAGCTTCTTATGGAAAGTTACTGTAACTTCAAGGTCACTCCTTGCCCCCACCAACGTTAAAAAGGGATCTTAACAAGCGTCAGGAGTACTAGCATGTGGCTAGCACCCACAGTTAAGATCAAGGAGACGGTCTAGGCGTATAGCCAAGAGATGCTCATTTCAGATTGTGTTTTTAATGAGTTAATGATGTAAATGTTTAACTACGTCTTCAGTTGGAAATTATCCAGAAATTTGCTTTATAACTCTGCTTTCTTTCAATAAAGTTTAGAAACTCTTGATACACAGCTCTATGCCTGTGTGTCACGGCTGGTGGTGGGGGAAACCCCCAGCCGTGCGGTGCCAGGAGAAGGTAGGGTTACCACTTGGCCAAACAACACAGAATTAGGGAGCAGGTCACCTCCTGTTACGTCCCTAACTCTGACCCTGTCTCCTACCTGCATGGGCCGACCTTGATGGTAGGAGGGCCCATACTCAGGAACCTCGGATCCCTGCTGACACTCCGCCGATCCCTGACTTAGGAGCTGGGTGAGACGACCTACTCCTCCTAGGCACGGAGGAGCAGGAGTCTCAATGGCCAAGCAACAAGGGGAAACAGTAAACACCTTATGGCAGTGACAGGCAAACGCAATCAACACAACACTCACCTGTCACAGAGCAACACAACCAGGAACCCATATGCAGGTGCTGTTAGTTCAGGACACCAACAATGACAGCACACACAGACATCACACAGGGACCCGGACCATAAGCTGCAATGATACAGAAACCCCACACACACCTGGATAACACCGTGTAACAATAGTTTTATGACCAGAAGGGAGGCCCCCACTGGTAGATGGTAAAATACACAGGAGGCTGCTCCAGCTAGCAGGGCTGAAGCAACCTACTGAAACCTGCAAGAGACTCAGGCTATATAGGCCAAAAAGCCACACCCACCGGTCAACCACACCCAGTGACATCACACACACTGGGAAGGAAGTTAACCCTTCCAGCACACAGAAGGGAAAACTCACATATAAGGGGAAGTGCACACAAACTAAGAAACACACAAACACACTCACCTGTTACCGCCAGCAACGGCATGCGTGGCAGGAATGTTCTGGGGAACAGCCAGCAGGCCGAGACCCTGCCACCACATGCACACAACAACAACGTTGCCGCGGACAACCGCAGGTAAAGGAAGGTGTCTCCGTGCATACAACACAAGACCTAGTGCACCACAAACAGACAAAGGGAGTGCACATAAAACACGTTGCCAAGGGCAACCGCACGCATGCTTGTTATCCGCGGCAACCGCACCTGAGGCAAACCACCAAGTGCCCCCAGCTGCGGTTGACACAACACCAAAACCGCGGGTAACTGCATGCGGCTCCTAAGGAGTCACGACCATGACCAAGGGTCGTGACACTGTGTTGGTTTTTCTCTATGGATATCCATAACTTCTAATTCGGAGTCCACCGCTCATCCGGCATTGGGGTTTTTGCCCTAACACCTATCCTCAGAATAGGTCATCAATATCAGATCGGCAGGGGTCTAACACCCGGCACCCCCGACGATCAGCTGTTTGAGGAGACGGCATGCGCAGTAACATTATTCAAATGCCTATGGAGACCAACCGCTTTGATGCATCACCAGCAGAGATAAAAAATTGTTCTCCTGATATGCTACTCTTAGGCCTCTTTCACACGGGCGTCGCGTGTGAGGGCCGGACAAGATGCGGGTGCGTTGCGGGAAAATGCCCAATTTTTCTGCGTGAGTGCAAAGCGTTTTAATGCGTTTTGCACACGCATGAAAGAAATCGCCATGTTTTGGTACCCAGACCCGAACCCGGACTTCTTCATAGAAGTTCGGGTTTGGGTTAGGTGTTGTGTAGATTTTATTATTTTTGTTATAAGGGAAAATAATAGCATTCTTAAAACAGAATGCTTAGTAAAATGTCCATTGAGGGGTTAAAAATAATAAACAAATTTAACTCACCCCATCCACTTGATCGCGTAGCGGATCTCCTCTTCTTTCTACCTTCTTCAGGACCTGGCTGAAGGACCTTTGATGATGTCACTGTGCTCATCACATGGTCCATCACCATGGTGATGGACCATATGATGAACGCAGTGACGTCACCACAGGTCCTTTTCATCAAAAAAGAAGGAAGACATGCCAGGCTGAGCGTTCAAGTGGATTAAGGTGAGTTTATTAATTATTTTTTAACTCCTCCATCACTATTTTACTAAGCATTCTGTATTAAGAATGCTATTATTTCCCCTTATAACCATGTTAAAAGGGAAAATAATAAAGATCGGGTCCTCATCCCGATCGTCTCCTAGCAACCATGCGTGAAAATCGCACCGCATCCGCACTTGCTTGCGATTTTCAAGCAGCCCCAATCACTTCTATTGGGCCTGCGTTGCGTGAAAAACGCACAATATAGAGCTTGCTGTGATTTTCACGCAACGCACCAGTGATGCGTGAAAATCACCGCTCATGTACACAGCCCCATTGAAGTGAATGGGTCCAGATTCAGTGCGGGTGCAATGCGTTCACCTCACGCATTGCACCCGCACGAAATTCCTGCCCGTGTGAAAGGGGCCTTAGGGCGGTATTACACTGCTAGAGTTAGCAGACGATTGTCGAGAAGGAAGCGTTCCTTCCCAGCAAGCTCCTGCTCGTCAGTTAAGTAGACCGCCGCATTTATATGCAAGGATATCTTCCACAGTATGGGGAGGAGCGATCACTAATGCCATCACTCGTCCCCATACAGAATTATTATTTGCGGGCAGCAGAGTGTGATTAGATGGCATGATGTGCTGCTGGCAAATTATATAATGTATGTGACCGCATAACCCGATGACTGATTGTTTGCTCGTTCATCAGGTAATTGGCAGCACTCTTACACCGGCAGATCATCGCTAACAAGCGTTCCTACAAATGCTTGTTAGCGATGATCTGGCCGACCCTTGGCCTGTGTAATACAGCCCTTAGTTTAGATAGAAACACAAAGGAATAACTAATCCCTGCTTTAGGTATCCTTTATTTCTGTATATGACAATCTGTTCTTCTATGTCTGAGCAGAAAATTCATGTATCATCTCCCTTGGTGTTAAAAAGTCACAAACTTTATGTGTTTGTAACTTTTTAAAAAATTGTCGCATGTCTCGGATTTTAGGCCACCCTCGCCATGTTCCCTAAAGTGGTGTGGCAAGGGCGGGAAGAAGTTTGGCCAGTCGTCCCAACAAATGCATCTTCATTTACACCAGTTTTCTGCCAGAAATCTACGGCAGCTCTGAGCTGACGTAGATTTCTCTTTAGGCGCACGGACTGCAGAGGGATGTGCCTAATTTATGACGAGGCGTGCACCGGCAGTGCAAATTGAGTGCAAACTCCGGCAGTGCAGGGTATATCAAGAGCGGTGCAGAAAGCGTTGGTCTTGATAAATCTCCCCCAATGTCTCTATCTCCTTTGAGAAGATAAACTTGATGATTACAGTTCTAGATGGAGCCCCTAGCGGTGGCTTAGGACTCTATGGGCCCTCTCAACTTTAGCTGAAAAAGAAAAAGCATTAGGACCAAACTATATAATCCAGTTCTGTATGAATGCCACCATATCTCCTTTTTAAGATTGATGGAAACACTTTGAAACATACGCTGCAGGTCAGCAATATTTCCTTCTGCATCATGGAGACGATCATGGATTTTTTGTGGTACACAGGAAAAGATCTCAGATAAACCTCATAATTGGCACCTTGTTGTCATGAACCCAAAAGGAAAATCAACTGTCTTGTCTACTTTCTCCCAACCTTTTCAAGCTTGCATCATGGCAAAAACACTGATGTTCTAATTTATGTTGGGAGACTAAAACCCACTCTCGGCTTTGCTCAGCCTGGTGATGCAGAAATATTTAATCCAGCAACACAGACATGTGGTAGGCACATCAGCGAGGCAGAGAACATACACCGATCAGCCATTATATTTTAATCTCCTTTCTAATATTGTGTAGGTCCCCATCATGCTGCCAAAACAGCTCAAACCTATTAAGGCATGGCCTCCACAAAACCTCTAAAGTACCTGCTGGAAGCTTCCACAGATCCTCAATCTAAGGCCTCCTGCACACGTCCGTGGGGCAGCCGCAGCGGATCGCGGACCCTTTCACTTTAATGGGTCCGCGATCCGGCCGTCCCGCAAAAAGATAGGACATGTTCTATCTTTTTGCGGAATGGAAGTACAGGACGAAACCCCACGGAAGCACCCCGTAGTGCTTCCATTCCGCATCTCCGGATTTGTGGACCCAGTGAAGTGAATGGGTCCGCATCCGTGATGCGGAATGCACACGGAATGGTGCCCGTGTATTGCGGATCCGCAAATGCGGTCCGCAATACGGCAACGGGACACCTACGGTCGTGTGCAGGAGGCCTAATGGCTCGTGCACACAACCGTTGTTGTTTTGCGGTCCGTTTTTCACGGATCCATTGTTCCGTATCTGAGGGTTTTTTTTTCTCTGATTTAAGTCCTCTTCCTTTCCGTTATTCCACAAAACATATCCGTATGTGATCCGTTTTTTGCAGATTGAAAACAGTAACTTATTAATCACCAAACACGAGCAATATGGGATGGGCATAGCATTTCTACAGTATGGATCCGCAAAATACGTATGAGATACATACAGTACAGACCAAAAGTTTGGACACACCTTCTCATTCAAAGAGTTTTCTTTATTTTCATGACTATGAAGGCATCAAAACTATGAATTAACACATGTGGAATTATATACATAACAAACAAGTGTGAAACAACTGAAAATATGTCATATTCTAGGTTCTTCAAAGTAGCCACCTTTTGCTTTGATTACTGCTTTGCACACTCTTGGCATTCTCTTGATGAGCTTCAAGAGGTAGTCCCCTGAAATGGTCTTCCAACAGTCTTGAAGGAGTTCCCAGAGATGCTTAGCACTTGTTGGCCCTTTGGCCTTCACTCTGCGGTCCAGCTCACCCCAAAGCATCTCGATTGGGTTCAGGTCCGGTGACTGTGGAGGCCAGGTCATCTGGCGCAGCACCCCATCACTCTCCTTCATGGTCAAATAGCCCTTACTTTCAAAGTTTTCCCAATTTTTCGGCTAACTGACTGACCTTCATTTCTTAAAGTAATGATGGCCACTCGTTTTTCTTTACTTAGCTGCTTTTTTCTTGCCATAATACAAATTCTAACAGTCTATTCAGTAGGACTATCAGCTGTGTATCCACCTGACTTCTCCTCAACGCAACTGATGGTCCCAACCCCATTTATAAGGCAAGAAATCCCACTTATTAAACCTGACAGGGCACACCTGTGAAGTGAAAACCATTTCAGGGAACTACCTCTTGGAGCTCATCAAGAGAATGCCAAGAGTGTGCAAAGCAGTAATCAAAGCAAAAGGTGGCTACTTTGAAGAACCTAGAATATGACATATTTTCAGTTGTTTCTTATGTATATAATTCCACATGTGTTAATTCATAGTTTTGATGCCTTCATAGTCATGAAAATAAAGAAAACTCTTTGAATGAGGTGTGTCCAAACTTTTGGTCTGTACTGTATGTGTTCCGTGTGCATTCCATAATTTTTGCGGACCCATTGACTTGAATGGGGCCTCAGACCGGGATTTGCGGACAATAATAGGACATCCACTCCTTTTTCGCGCGGAATGCACGCGGAGTACCTTCCGTTGTTTTTGCAGACCCATTGAAGTGAATGGTTCCGCATACGATCCGCAAAAAAACAGAACAGAAGCGGAAAGTAAATACGTTCGTGTGCATGAGCCCTAATTGAGATCTGGGGATGAATTTTATTTCATGTTCTTCGAACCATCCTTGACCAATATCGCTAGGATATCTCCAGAACAAGGCCCTCAAAGTGAGCAGAGAGCAGCCGCACACGTGTGTTCACTCTGTTGACTGCTATGAGAGTTCTGAAAATAGCTGAGCGAAGTTTAGCTAACTTCAGCAGTCCCACAGTAGTGAATTGAATGGTGGCCGCGCTTGCACAGCACGCTCTTCTATGCTATGGGACTTCTGAAAACTTCTGAGCTCCCTCACTTGGCTATTTTAGGAACTCCCATAGAAGTGAATAGAGAGCACCTGTGCATGAGTGGTGTGCTCTCCTTCACTTTGGGGACACTGTTGTGGAGACAGCAACTGGTCCCAGAGGTGGGACCTGCACGTTTCTAAAAAAATGATGGCATATCCTGGCTATCAATGTCCCATATGAGCCAAACCCTTTAAGTACATCGCTGAACCATCTCTTCCCCGATGCATCCTTCTATTTCTATCATAGCCATCATTTACCCCTTCCCAACATGCGCCTCGGGAAGCGAGTTCTTGACAAAAGCCGTAATAGTATAGAGCACTGATTGGGTGGGCACAGGAGCTGTGTTTGCTCGATCAGCGGCAGGGGGCTGGTAGTTACCCGGAAAAGGAACACACTGACCCCATGTCCAACACTAGAAGACATGCCACGATTGGGTTGATGAAAAGGAGAAAGAAGCATACAGCAATGCCATTCTGTCCTTTGGTGCACTGTCAAGGATGGTTCAGTTCTGCCCTCATTCACATGTAATGTATGGCTGTGTACTGTCCAAGGACCCACAGAAGTGGTGCTATTCACACCTTCACCTGTGGTCATGGAACACAGACCTGGACACCACTGGAGAATATGCAGACATATTAAAGAGCTGTCAGCATGATCAACCCTATTAAAGCAGGCATACTGCCTGCTAGGGTTGATTATACAGAATGAAACAACCCCTCTCTTGCTGAAATCTGCAGTTTATTGCACATTCCACAACAAGAGGTTTTGAGTGCACTGAGGGGTGGATCTAACAGTGCTTTACCAGCACCTCTCCCCTTCAGTGACTGGGCCAGGCATCCTCACTATCATCCTGTAATCCTGCGCATGCGCACCGAATGTTCAATTGGTGCATGTGCAGTACCACTCCGTCAGCTTTCCCTGATGGCTTAGACCTGCATGCGCCGAGCCTCCCTAGCATTGCCTGCCATTGGCTTCTCCCCCCTCGACACCGGAGGTTTTCCTCCGCGCACAGGGAGAAGCAGCAGCAGCGGCGGTGCGGGGAGCCAGGTACGTATATTCATTGTGAGGGGCCCGGCATATGGGGGACATTTTTATAGTCTTGGATAACCCCTTTACCTTTTGTGTGGGGGACTAAGGACTGGGCGTGTTCAGATATGCAATGGGTGGAGTTAGAGATGTGGCTTAGCATTTAAAAATTTGCAGTGGCTGCTATGGTTCCTCTTTGTGATTTTGAAAAGTTGGGAGGTATGCATTAGTACAGTGATGGCTAACCTGTTACAGACCAAGTGCCTTAACTGTAACCCAAAACCCTCATATTTATAGCAAAGTGCCAACACGGCAATTTAACCTGAATACTACAGTCCAATATAGTATATATTCCATGTGCTTTATCATTCAGCAATAATAGTCTGGCTACATTCAGTGCGCTGCCTGTGCTGCTCATACTGCGCCCGGCGCTGATGAATGGCAGGAAAAGTCTAGGGCATATTGGTACTCCATAGACTATTTCCAGGGTGTGGGTGCCCACAGAGAGGGCTCTGAGTGCCGCCTCTGGCACCCATGCCATAGGTTCGCCACCACTGCATTAGTATATTAAAGGGGTTGTCTCACTTCAGTAAATAGCATTTATCATGTAGAGAAAGTGAATACAAGGCACTTACTAATGTATTGTGATTGTCCATATTGTCTACTTTGCTGGCTGGATTCATTTCTCCATCACATCATACGCTGCTCGTTTCCATGGTTACGACCACCCTGCAGTCCATCAGTGATGGTCGTGCTTGCTCACTACAGGAAAAAGCACCAGCCTATGTGCACTCCCACAATCCTTGCCACTAGAGAGGCCACTGCTTTTTCCTATAATGTGCAAGAATGACCACCACTACTGGATTGCAGGGTGGTCACAACCATGGAAACAAGCAGTGTACTATGTGATGGAAAAATGAATCCGGACAGAAAAGTAGGGAATATAGACAATCTCAGTACATTAGTAAGTGCCTTGTATTAACTTTCTCTACATGATAAATGCCACTTGCTGAAGTGAGACAACTTAAGGCTCCATTCAGATGTCCGTAATGCAT